>NW_028319819.1:225000-288097 GCF_062004578.1 Staurois parvus
TGGGGTATGGGGGTGATCAGGACGCTGGTATGGGGTATGGGGGTGATCAGGACGATGGTATGGGGTATGGCGGTGATCAGGACGCTGGAATGGGGTATGGCGGTGATCAGGACGCTGGTATGGGGTATGGTGGTGATCAGGACGCTGGTATGGGGTATAGCGGTGATCAGGACGCTGGTATGGGGTATGGGGGTGATCAGGACGGTGGTATGGGGGTGATCAGGACGGTGGTATGGGGTATGGTGGTGAACAGGGCGCTTGTATGGGGTATGGGGGCAATCAGGACGGTGGTATGGGGTATGGTGGTGATCAGGATGCTGGTATGGGGTATGGGGGTGATCAGGACGGTGGTATGGGGTATGGTGGTGATCAGGATGCTGGTATGGGGTATGGGGGTGATCAGGACGCTGGTATGGGGTATGGCGGTGATCAGGACGCTGGTATGGGGTATGGAGGTGATCAGGATGCTGGTATGGGGTATGGCGGTGATCAGGACGCTGGTATGGGGTATGGGGGTGATCAGGACGGTGGTATGGGGTATGGTGGTGAACAGGGCGCTTGTATGGGGTATGGGGGCAATCAGGACGGTGGTATGGGGTATGGTGGTGATCAGGATGCTGGTATGGGGTATGGGGGTGATCAGGACGGTGGTATGGGGTATGGGGGTGATCAGGACGCTGGTATGGGGTATGGGGGTGATCAGGACGCTGGTATGGGGTATGGGGGTGATCAGGACGCTGGTATGGGGTATGGAGGTGATCAGGACGCTGGTATGGGGTATGATGGTGATCGGGACGCTGGTATGGGGTATGGGGGTGATCGGGACGCTGGTATGGGGTATGGTGGTGATCGGGACGCTGGTATGGGGTATGGGGGTGATCGGGATGCTGGTATGGGGTATGGTGGTGATCAGGACGCTGGTATGGGGTATGGTGGTGATCGGGACGCTGGTATGGGGTATGGCGGTAATCGGGATGCTGGTATGGGGTATGGCGGTGATCAGGACGCTGGTATGGGGTATGGCGGTGATCAGGACGCTGGTATGGGGTATGGTGGTGATCAGGACGCTGGTATGGGGTATGGCGGTGATCAGGACGATGGTATGGGGTATGGAGGTGATCAGGACACTGGTATGGGGTATGGTGGTGATCAGGACGCTGGTATGGGGTATGGGGGTGATCAGGATGCTGGTATGGGGTATGGGGGTGATCGGGACGCTGGTATGGGGTATGGTGGTGAACAGGGCGCTTGTATGGGGTATGGGGGTGATCAGGACGCTGGTATGGGGTATGGTGGTGATCAGGACGGTGGTATGGGGTATGGTGGTGAACAGGGTGCTTGTATGGGGTATGGTGGTGATCAGGACGCTGGTATGGGGTATGGGGGTAATCAAGACGGTGGTATGGGGTATGGTGGTGATCAGGACGCTGGTATGGGGTATGGGGGTGATCAGGACGGTGGTATGGGGTATGGTGGTGAACAGGGCGCTTGTATGGGGTATGGGGGTGATCAGGACGCTGGTATGGGGTATGGCGGTGATCAGGACGCTGGTATGGGGTATGGGGGTGATCAGGACGCTGGTATGGGGTATGGCGGTGATCAGGATGCTGGTATGGGGTATGGGGGTGATCAGGATGCTGGTATGGGGTATGGCGGTGATCAGGACGCTGGTATGGGGTATGGCGGTGATCAGGATGCTGGTATGGGGTATGGGGGTGATCAGGATGCTGGTATGGGGTATGGGGGTGATCAGGGTGCTGGTATGGGGTATGGCGGTGATCAGGACGCTGGTATGGGGTATGGTGGTGATCAGGACGCTGGTATTGGGTATGGGGGTGATTAGGATGCTGGTATGGGGTAGTATAGGAGGAATAGTGCCCCATCATTGGTGTCAGAGGGAGGAGTAGTGCCCCATGATTGGTGTCAGTGGGAGGAATAGTGCCCCATCATTGGTATCAGTGGGGGGAATAGTGCCCCATCATTGGTGTCAGTGGGAGGAATAGTGCCCCATCATTGGTGTCAGTGGGAGGAATAGTGCCCCATCATTGGTGTCAGTGGGAGGAGTAGTGCCCCATCATTGGTGTCAGTGGGAGGAATAGTGCCCCATCATTGGTGTCAGTGGGAGGAATAGTGTCCCATCATTGGTGTCAGTGGGAGGAGTAGTGCCCCATCATTGGTGTCAGTGGGCGGAACAGTGCCCCATCATTGGTGTCTGGGAGGAATAGTGCCTCATCATTGGTGTCAGTGGGAGGAATAGTGCCCCATCATTGGTGTCAGTGGGAGGAGTAGTGCCCCATCATTGGTGTCAGTGGGAGGAGTAGTGCCCCATCATTGGTGTCTGGGAGGAATAGTGCCCCATCCTTGGTGTCAGTGGGAGGAGTAGTGCCCCATCATTGGTGTCAGTGGGAGGAGTAGTGCCCCATCATTGGTGTCAGTGGGAGGAGTAGTGCCCCATCATTAGTGGCAGTGGAAGGAGTAGTGCCCCATCATTGGTGTCAGTGGGAGTAGTGTCCCATCATTGGTGTCATTGGGAGGAATAGTGCCCCATCATTGGTGTCAGTGGGAGGAATAGTGCCCCATCATTGGTGTCAGTGGGAGGAGTAGTGCCCCTTCATTGGTGTCAGTGGGAGGAGTAGTGCCCCATCATTGGTGTCAGTGGGAGGAATAGTGCCCCATCATTGGTGTCAGTGGGAGGAGTAGTGCCCCTTCATTGGTGTCAGTGGGAGGAGTAGTGCCCCTTCATTGGTGCCAGTGGGAGGAGTAGTGCCCCTTCATTGGTGTCAGTGGGAGGAGTAGTGCCCCATCATTGGTGTCAGTGGGAGGAGTAGTGCCCCATCATTGGTGTCAGTGGGAGTAGTGCCCCATGATTGGTGTCAGTGGGAGGAGTAGTGCCCCATGATTGGTGTCAGTGGGAGGAGTAATGCCCCATGATTGGTGTCAGTGGGAGGAGTAGTGCCCCATGATTGGTGTCAGTGGGAGGAGTAGTGCCCCATGATTGGCGTCAGTGGGAGGAGTAGTGCCCCATGATTGGTGTCAGTGGGAGGAGTAGTGCCCCATGATTGGTGTCAGTGGGAGGAGTAGTGTCCCATGATTGGTGTCAGTGGGAGGAGTAATGCCCCATGATTGGTGTCACTGGGAGGAGTAGTGCCCCATGATTGGTGTCAGTGGGAGGAGTAGTGCCCCATGATTGGTGTCAGTGGGAGGAGTAGTGCCCCATGATTGGTGTCAGTGGGAGGAGTAGTGCCCCATGATTGGTGTCAGTGGGAGGAGTAGTGCCCCATGATTGGTGTCAGTGGGAGGAGTAGTGCCCCATCATTGGTGTCACTGGGAGGAATAGTGCCCCATCATTGGTGTCAGTGGGAGGAGTAGTGCCCCATGATTGGTGTCAGTGGGAGGAGTAGTGCCCCATGATTGGTGTCAGTGGGAGGAGTAGTGCCCCATCATTGGTGTCAGTGGGAGGAGTAGTGCCCCATGATTGGTGTCAGTGGGAGGAGTAGTGCCCCATGATTGGTGTCAGTGGGAGGAGTAGTGCCCCATGATTGGTGTCAGTGGGAGGAGTAGTGCCCCATCATTGGTGTCACTGGGAGGAATAGTGCCCCATCATTGGTGTCAGTGGGAGGAGTAGTGCCCCATGATTGGTGTCAGTGGGAGGAGTAGTGCCCCATCATTGGTGTCAGTGGGAGGAGTAGTGCCCCATGATTGGTGTCAGTGGGAGGAGTAGTGCCCCATGATTGGTGTCAGTGGGAGGAGTAGTGCCCCATGATTGGTGTCAGTGGGAGGAGTAGTGCCCCATGATTGGTGTCAGTGGGAGGAGTAGTGCCCCATCATTGGTGTCACTGGGAGGAATAGTGCCCCATCATTGGTGTCAGTGGGAGGAGTAGTGCCCCATGATTGGTGTCAGTGGGAGGAGTAGTGCCCCATCATTGGTGTCAGTGGGAGGAGTAGTGCCCCATCATTGGTGTCAGTGGGAGGAGTAGTGCCCCATGATTGGTGTCAGTGGGAGGAGTAGTGCCCCATGATTGGTGTCAGTGGGAGGAGTAGTGCCCCATGATTGGTGTCAGTGGGAGGAGTAGTGCCCCATCATTGGTGTCACTGGGAGGAATAGTGCCCCATCATTGGTGTCAGTGGGAGGAGTAGTGCCCCATGATTGGTGTCAGTGGGAGGAGTAGTGCCCCATCATTGGTGTCAGTGGGAGGAGTAGTGCCCCATCATTGGTGTCAGTGGGAGGAGTAGTGCCCCATGATTGGTGTCAGTGGGAGGAGTAGTGCCCCATGATTGGTGTCAGTGGGAGGAGTAGTGCCCCATGATTGGTGTCAGTGGGAGGAGTAGTGCCCCATCATTGGTGTCACTGGGAGGAGTAGTGCCCCATCATTGGTGTCACTGGGAGGAGTAGTGCCTCAATGGATGAAGACCAGCGAGGTTCCGCAGCGATATTACTGCTACATTGTATCCTGACATCATTTACATGGAAAAGGTTACAAATATATTTTCTGTCATTTCATTACTTAAAGGGGCAGCGTAACATTTTCCTCATTTTCATGTATTTTCTTATATTCCGCTCATTCCGGCGCGGTTTTCCTGTATTGCCATTGGATGATTTTTGTAGGTATTTTTGCAGTCAGCGCAGAGTTTCGGACGGTTTACCTTCAGGTGTTCTCTATCAGCCCATTGTGACAGCCGACGTCTCCCTTCGTGGGAATGTTGCATTAACCCCCCCGGAGGTATTCCCGAGTGTTGCTCGGGGTAAAGTTTCAGAACCACAAGCGGTGACCCCCCCTCCCCCCCGAGCTACACTCCGGAATACACTGCAGCGTTGCTCCGGGATCCCTCAATCACTTACCTTGTCCTGCGCTCCCGTGATGTCCCCCCTGCAGTGTCCCCGGCAATGTCCTCCGGCCGATGCCGGCATCTGTCTTCCGGGTTCCCTTCCCTGCGACGTCGGGACGTATGGGGGACGGAACTGGCGGGAAATTTGAAAATGACAAAAAGTGACATTCACTAAATCCACTAAAATCACAGAGTATAACATTCCTGTATCCAACCATTTCACATACATTGTGTCCCGAGTGCTTTGTCCGGCGCCCTGCCTGCATTTTTACCGCCCTTTCTTTCTGGAAACTGAGAAACGTCCATGGCGTCCAAAAAGCGTCCCTTTAGGTCAGACGCGGTTTTAGACCGGCTAGAGAACAGCGATAGTAAATCAGAACCACTTGCAGAATTGAGTGATAATGATTGGTGGGGGAAATTCCTCATCAGACACTGAAAACGATTCTGCGACTGAGCTCAGCGATGGGCCGACTTGGCGCTCTATTTCACATTTCAGTGTTTTCGGTGATTATATTATTGAATTACATTTATTATTATATTATTATTTTTTATGATTATTACATTATTATTTATGATTTCGTGGTTCAAGTTTTCTCCTCCCCGGGATGTTTACTAGACTCTTGTCCGGACAGATTTCAGGGAGTTATTCCTAAAAATTACAGGCCGACAATAAAAAAACACCATATTTCCATGCCAAAAAATGTACCGCTTTGAGCACAGAAATCCTGACATCATCAGACCGCTAGGGAGGCTACGAACACCCCCTCCCCCTCTCCCCCTCTCCTCCTCCCCCTCTCCCCCTCCCCCTCCCCCCACAAGCCGCCTGAAAATTTGTAAAAGATAAAAAGGTTAATGGTGAAATTACAGCGTTATTATATAATTGTGTTTTCTTTCAGTTGGTTTCCCGCGAGGAGCGCGGCGGCTCTTCCGTAGGAATGACCCGCCAATTAGTGAGGATGTTATTAGGAATCGGCGGCGGCGGTGACATTAAATATGCGCTGACAGGTAATAGGTCTCGTCCATTAAATCCCAGAGGAATTCACTTAGAATTTCTTCCACAAGGACGATTTAAAGTCAGGACGGGGTGGGGGAGCGGGGGAGGGGGGGGGGATGGGGGGCTCAGTATGCGCGGAACGCACTAATAAAATATTGAACAATGAAGCGTTTTAACTACAGATTTCACAGGAAAATGCTGCCAATTGGGGGAGGGGGTTAGGGGGTGAAGAGAATGGACGGCCAGGTTGTGGAACTCAGAGTCGGGACTTTTTTTTTAAAATTTTTTTAATAACGACTCACAATGTATGCTGATTAATTAGGGGGCGGAGCACTGAGCGCCATACCGCCATTCACCTGTGGGGGCGCTCCGCAGAAGCAGCTTCTAATACTCAGCATGATCCCCGGAAGCATGAAAGCCTCAGCCTGGGGTGCGTTCTTCTCCTGCATATGGGTGGGCAGGCAGCCGTCACACAGCAGAAGAAGCACACTATTGATGATCTCCATCTCTCGTATCCTTGTGATTTGAACCCAGAGGCGGACTAACGACTCATGGGGCCCCCGGGCAATAGGGGATCATGGGGCCCCTGTGTCCTTGCCCAAACTCAAAAAAGCCTATGAAAAGGTACCAGGGGCATCTCATGGGGCCCCCTCCTTCCCCCGGGTCCTCGAGCAGTGCCCGAGTTTCCAAATGGTCAGTCCGCCCGTTTGAACCCCTTCCCGCCCCGCCATCCCTTTAAACAGTTCAGAACACCCAGGGCTGGGAAGGATCAGTGGTCATGTGACCAGGACTTTTTTTTTCCCTGTTCAAAATGTATGTAATGGCAAGTGGTGCTGGAGGGTCCAATGATCCCGACTGCTGGGGGATCTATCGTTGCTGATGGGGATTTAATCTTGAGGGAGGGGTCTATTGTTGCATGGTGTGGGAAGTCTTATGTTGCTCAGGGGGTCGGTTATTACTGGGGGGGTCTATTGGTACTGGTTGCTGGAGGATTTATTAATGCAGTGGGAGGAATCTATTGTTGAGGGAGGGGTCTATTTTTGCTTGGGGGAAGAAGTGTTATGTTGCTGGGGGGGGTTATTTTTTCGGTCCCCGTACTGGAAGGTTTGGCCCCCCTGGCCTAGAAGATACCAGAGAAGGGGCGGAGTTCTCCACCTACTGGCTGGAATGGAGAACACAGAACAATGTGATCCATCTGCAGGAAGTCTGCTATTGGAGCGTGTGTAATGAAATCTGTCCAATCAGATGACTCATCCCCTTCATTGGTTTTGGTTTGTATTTGATCCCACCAGTAATATATCCTCCAGATTGGATTTGTATCGGCCTTTTCCCCCGGGGGACTCCGATCACCAAGGAGGGGAGGCAGCCATGTTGGAGATTGCGTTGGCCGGGAATTGAACCCGGGTCAGCTGCTGGGAAAGCAGCCATGCTAACCACTACACCACCAACGCGAGGTTCCATGTCTTCTGATGGCAAAGGTCTCCTCCGTGCCTCCGACCCACCAATCCCAACCCTTCTCTCCATTGTATATACAGATATGATGGGGGAGGGGTGACACCTCAATATAGAGAGAACATTGTATATACAGATAAGATGGGGGAGGGGTGACACCCCAATATAGAGAGAACATTGTATATACAGATATGATGGGGGAGGGGTGACACCCCAATATAGAGAGAACATTGTATATACAGATATGATGGGGGAGGGGTGACACCCCAATATAGAGAGAACATTGTATATACAGATATGATTGGGGGGGGGGTGACACCCCAATATAGAGAGAACATTGTATATACAGATATGATGGGGGAGGGGTGACACCCCAATATAGAGAGAACATTGTATATACAGATATGATGGGGGGGGGGTGACACCCCAATATAGAGAGAACATTGTATATACAGATATGATGGGGGAGGGGTGACACCCCAATATAGAGAGAACATTGTATATACAGATATGATGGGGGGAGGTGACACCCCAATATAGAGAGAACATTGTATATACAGATATAATGGGGGAGGGGTGACACCCCAATATAGAGAGAACATTGTATATACAGATATGATGGGGGAGGGGTGACACCCCACTATAGAGAGAACATTGTATATACAGATATGATGGGGGAGGGGTGACACCCCAATATAGAGAGAACATTGTATATACAGATATGATTGGGGGGGGGGGTGACACCCCAATATAGAGAGAACATTGTATATACAGATATGATGGGGGAGGGGTGACACCCCAATATAGAGAGAACATTGTATATACAGATATGATGGGGGGGGTGACACCCCAATATAGAGAGAACATTGTATATACAGATATGATGGGGGAGGGGTGACACCCCAATATAGAGAGAACATTGTATATACAGATATGATGGGGGAGGGGTGACACCCCAATATAGAGAGAACATTGTATATACAGATATGATGGGGGGGGTGACACCCCAATATAGAGAGAACATTGTATATACAGATATGATGGGGGAGGGGTGACACCCCAATATAGAGAGAACATTGTATATACAGATATGATGGGGGATGGGTGACACCCCAATATAGAGAGAACATTGTATACACAGATATGATGGGGGAGGGGTGACACCCCAATATAGAGAGAACATTGTATATACAGATATGATGGGGGGGTGACACCCCAATATAGAGAGAACATTGTATATACAGATATGATGGGGGAGGGGTGACACCCCAATATAGAGAGAACATTGTATATACAGATATGATGGGGGAGGGGTGACACCCCAATATAGAGAGAACATTGTATATACAGATATGATGGGGGAGGGGTGACACCCCAATATATAGAGAACATTGTATATACAGATATGATGGGGGAGGGGTGACACCCCAATATAGAGAGAACATTGTATATACAGATATGATGGGGGAGGGGTGACACCCCAATATATAGAGAACATTGTATATACAGATATGATGGGGGAGGGGTGACACCCCAATATAGAGAGAACATTGTATATACAGATATGATGGGGGGGGTGACACCCCAATATAGAGAGAACATTGTATATACAGATATGATGGGGGAGGGGTGACACCCCAATATAGAGAGAACATTGTATATATGTCTTCTGATGGTGGACGTCTCTTTGGTGCCTTCAGCCAGGTGCGATGTAACACACACGTCATCCCGCAATTCTCATGCGTCTTGCCATGCGACAATTGCAGCAACATCACACTGCATTCGGGGCGCCATGTTGATGGTGAACGTCTCTTTGGTGCCTCTTCAGACATCTCCATAGAGGACGTCACTGGCAGGAAGGGTTCTCATTGGCCCCAGCAGAAAAGGCCTCAAGCTGGAAAGACTCCTCCCACTTCGGAAGCCAATCAGAGTTCCTTTCTTTTCTCCCAAGCTTCATCCTCCAAGACCAGACCTAAGCCAGGGGCCCAGTTCAGTCACAATCCTGGGGCCCCTAATCCCCAAACCTTCAGACAAGCCCTATAAAACCTCCTGAAGGGAAGTCCCCATTTCCTAAAGTGGGGGGACGTCTGTTGGCCTTTGGGGTCACCTGGTCAGCAGACATCTCAGAAGCTCAGGTAAGAGACGTGGTGTCCAGGGGCTACAGACTAGAGGTCATCTCCCTGCCCCCACCCCGCTTCGTGTTGTCCAACCTGCCGGTGTCCCCGCAGGGACTAGCGATCCTCCATGCTGCTCCTGCAGATCTGCTGACCCAAGGAGATCTCCCCATTGGACCAACAGCAGAAAGGTTTCCGGGTTTTTACTCCAACCGTTTCCTTGTTCTAAAGCCTCAAGGAGGACATAGGCTGCATTCACTGGGGGGATTAGGGGGCATACAGGGGATTCCTGGGGCTGGGATCACTGTGAACAGTGGGGGATGGGAAGTCTGTACAAAGCAATGACAGGCTGAGCCGGGACCATTCCCATGTATCCGCACATCCATCGGTCATCTGTGGTCAGGGAAGGATGAGCGATCCTGGCCCTAACCGTAGATGACCGATGGATGTGCGGATACATGGGAATGGTCGCGGCTCCTGTCAGCCTGTCATTGCTTTGTACAGACTTCCCATCCCCCACTGTTCACAGTGATCCCATCCGCAGGAATCCGCTGTATGCCCCCTAATCCCCCCAGTGAATGCAGCCTATGTCCTCCTTGAGCTCGGGTTCACACCAATGAGGTGCGGGAAACGCTGCGAATCCTGTACGTTTCCCGCACCGCATTGCAATCGCATCACGTTCATGCGATCTGGTGCGGGAGTCAGTAATAAATTATTGACACCCGAAACAGATGGCAAGACGCGATGTGATTGCCAGAAATCACATGACATGGGTGAGAAGACCCATACCATGTGATTCAGGTGCGGATCTAAAGACAGTCCTGCACCTTTGTGGTGCGGATGCGATGTGATTTGAGCCATAGGAAGTGTATGGCCCAAATCGCAGCGCACAGACATGTGCATGGAATGCGCAGAGGAATGCGGTGTGATTCCTGTGCAGACTCCATGCAGTGTCCCGCACCACATAGTGTGAACCGGCTGGGAGGCTTTAGAACAGGGAAAAGGTTGGAGTAAGGCCCCGGTCACAGGGGGCGTACTAATCCGTACAGCCGTGGGGGGCCGTGTTTACTTGGGGGATGTACCGGTGTTCATGCATCCCTGTGCAGGCAGGTTCATTGATGTCAGTTGGGATGCAGCAGCTGCATGGATACAGACACTGCTCCCAATGTAACATCTGTGCGGGTGAACAGCTGTGAACACAGATAGTGTGCGTTCAGGGCCATGCATCCATACGGATGTCAGATTGGGATCAGCATCTGTGTCCATGTTACCACTACGTCCCAACTGACATCAATGGAACTGCCTGCACAGGGATGCATGAACACCGGGACATCCCCTGCAAATAAACACGGCCCCCCACGGCGGTACACATTGGTATGTCCCCTGTAAATGTGGCCTAAAAACCGGGAACTATTCTGCTGTTGGTCCAATGGGGAGATCTCCTTGGGTCAGCAGATCTGCAGGAGCAGCATGGAGGACCGCTAGTCCCTGCGGGGACACCGGCAGGTTGGACAACACGAAGCGGGGTGGGGGCAGGGAGATGAACTCTAGTCTGTAGCCCCTGGACACCACGTCTCTTACCTGAGCTTCTGAGATGTCTGCTGACCAGGTGACCCCAAAGGCCAACAGACGTCCCCCCACTTTAGAAAGTAGGGAAATCCCTTCAGGAGGTTTAATAGGACTAGTCTGCAGGTTTGGGGATTAGGGGCCCCAGGATTGTGACTGAACTGGGCCCCTGGCTTAGGTCTGCTCTTGGAGGATGAAGCTTGGGAGAAAAGAAAGAAACTCTGATTGGCTTCAGAAGTAGGAGGAGTCTTTCCAGCTTGAGGCCTTTTCTGCTGGGACCAATGAGAACCCTTCCTGCCAGTGACGTCCTTTATGGAGATGTCTGAAGAGGCACCAAAGAGACGTTCACCATCAACATGGCGCCCCGAATGCAGTGTGATGTTGCTGCAATTGTCGCATGGCAAGACGCATGAGAATTGCGGGATGACGTGTGTGTTACATCGCACCTGGCTGAAGGCACCAAAGAGACGTCCACCATCAGAAGACATATATACAATGTTCTCTCTATATTGGGGTGTCACCCCCCCATCATACCTGTATATACAATGTTCTCTCTATATTGGGGTGTCACCCCTCCCCCATCATATCTGTGTATACAATGTTCTCTCTATATTGGGGTGTCCCCCCCCCCCATCATATCTGTATATACAATGCTCTCTCTATATTGGGGTGTCACCCCTCCCCCATCATATCTGTATATACAATGTTCTCTCTATATTGGGGTGTCACCCCTCCCCCATCATATCTGTGTATACAATGTTCTCTCTATATTGGGGTGTCACCCCTCCCCATCATATCTGTATATACAATGTTCTCTCTATATTGGGGTGTCACCCCTCCCCCATCATATCTGTATATACAATGTTCTCTCTATATTGGGGTGTCACCCCTCCCCCATCATATCTGTATATACAATGTTCTCTCTATATTGGGGTGTCACCCCTCCCCCATCATATCTGTATATACAATGTTCTCTCTATATTGGGGTGTCACCCCTCCCCCATCATATCTGTATATACAATGTTCTCTCTATATTGGGGTGTCACCCCTCCCCCATCATATCTGTATATGCAATGTTCTCTCTATATTGGGGTGTCACCCCTCCCATCATATCTGTATATACAATGTTCTCTCTATATTGGGGTGTCCCCCCCCATCATATCTGTATATACAATGTTCTCTCTATATTGGGGTGTCACCCCTCCCCCCATATCTGTATATACAATGTTCTCTCTATATTGGGGTGTCACCCCTCCCCCATCATATCTGTATATACAATGTTCTCTCTATATTGGGGTGTCACCCCTCCCCCATCATATCTGTGTATATAATGTTCTCTCTATATTGGGGTGTCACCCCTCCCCCATCATATCTGTATATACAATGTTCTCTCTATATTGGGGTGTCTCCCCTCCCCCATCATATCTGTGTATACAATGTTCTCTCTATATTGGGGTGTCAACCCTCCCCCATCATATCTGTATATACAATGTTCTCTCTATATTGGGGTGTCACCCCTCCCCCATATCTGTATATACAATGTTCTCTCTATATTGGGGTGTCACCCCTCCCCCATCATATCTGTGTATCTAATGTTCTCTCTGAGTCTTCTGGCCGGCCTCTTCGGTTGGCCCGCGCTTCTTCTTTAGCCGCAATACATTCTATAGGTGTCAGACACCACCTGACGGTATTTCTAGCGGCCCACAGTGCGGGGTTCCTCAGCACGCGGGGTCTAAGTCCCAATCTGCTTATGCACCAGGGCCCCTGATGGTGGGGATGGACTTGGAGCAGACCGAGACCAGGGCGCGACCCCTGAGTATGTCCAGCAGTGGTAGAGAGTACCGTCAGAGGTGTTGCGGGAAATAGAGCCTGACGAGAAGAGGCTGGTAGGCCTTGCAGCAGGGACTGATCCTTGCGGGATGGATGGATGGACAGTCAGCGTGACGTAAGGCGTAGTCAGGCAGGCCGGGTTCAGCAACGTGCGGGCAGCGAGGTACCAGAGGAGCAGGCAGAGAATGGTCAGGGTCACGAGCCGGGTTCAGCAACGTGCGGGCAGCGAGGTACCGGAGGAGCAGGCAGGAGAGTGGTCAGGGTCACGAGCCGGGTTCAACAACGTGCGGGCAGCGAGGTACCGGAGGAGCAGGCAGGAGAGTGGTCAGGGTCACGAGCCGGGTTCAGCAACGTGCGGGCAGCGAGGTACCGGAGGAGCAGGCAGAGAATGGTCAGGGTCACGAGCCGGGTTCAGCAACGTGCGGGCAGCGAGGTACCGGAGGAGCAGGCAGAGAATGGTCAGGGTCACGAGCCGGGTTCAGCAACGTGCGGGCAGCGAGGTACCGGAGGAGCAGGCAGAGAGTGGTCAGGGTCACGAGCCTGGTTCAGCAACGTGCGGGCAGCGAGGTACCAGAGGAGCAGGCAGGAGAGTGGTCAGGTCAAGCCAGGGGTCAAGCAGGAGACAACCAGCAGGGTCAGGATCAAGCAGAGGTCGGCAACAGGAAACTTCACAAATCAGATGACAGGAACAGGATAATAAGACATACCTCCTGTCCTGTTTAAATAGCGCGCCCTGCGCTGTCATTGGTGCCGGGCGCCTGTCCGCGATCGGGAGTGCGCATGCGCGGCCGTCGCCGCCGCCACGATCGCCCAGGGCCCACTGGCTAGAGCGTGTTGGTGTTCTGTGCATGCGCCACCCGGCGTATCGCGGCAGAACACCCGACCCCTGACAATAGGTGAATACGGCTGCGATATTTAGGAGGTGACACAGTCGAAGATGAAACAGTCTGCTGGACATATAACTGGATGTCTCCCGCACAAGATGACGGCGACCTGGTATGAGGTGGGATTGTTGAGATTTTTCACCTTAGGTCGCTTGTGCTTCTTCTTTCGCTGGAATAAATTGCGTGGATTAAAGCGGGTGCCATCACTAGGAGATGCACCGCTGGGATGGCCAGTCGGTTGGTCAGTCCCAGAACTAATGTCATCGCTTGGTGGTTGGATGATGTCACTGATTGATGACATGGTAGAATATTTCTTAGGAATGATGTCATGCGTTGATGGGACGGCATCATCACCCTGTGGAATGACATCACTCGTTGATGGGACGGTATCATCAACCTGTAGAATGACATCACTCAGTAATGGGACGGTATCATCGTCCTGTGGAATGACGTCACTCATTGATGAGAACATTTTGCCATAACTGAACTCTGTGGTTGTCCAGCGCCTCTTCATTGCCCGGCATAAATCCCGTAGGATAAAACGGGCGGTATCGCTAGGAATTTCACCTCTGGATTGGACACTGGGATGGACAGTCATGGTTGTCCATTCTTGCCTATTGCCAGAACTCGATCGTAGGATCATGTCTTTTGTTGGAAAGACGCCAGAAGTCGTTGATGGTAAAGTGTTATCTAATGCTGGAAAGAGTAAACCTCTTGTTGATGTGCTGGAAGGATGAACACGGATGGGATCCCTGGGAGGTGCGACGCTGGGAATGGGAAAGTCAGAATCTCCGTAGCTCTGTCCGCATATTCATCTTTTGGTGGTATGTGGTCACTCTCTGGTAGATTGAGCTTGCGGTGCCTGAACTCCTTGGTTGGCCTGCGCCTCCCCATTGGCCGGCATAGATCCCGTAGGTGAGCCACGGATGTCATCCCTGGGAGGTGGGACGCTGGGAATGGGAAGGTCAGTCTCTTCCATAGCACTGTCCACACTTTCACTTGTTGATGGGAAGATGTTATGTTCCTGAGCCGCTTGTTTCGCTCGCTCCTCCTCATTTCCCGGAGTAAAACCGTTATGTGAGCACGGACGTCATTGCTAGGAGGTGTGAGGATGGGAGTACGAAAGTCAGCCTGGTCCATAGTGATGTCTGTTGTTAGATCGATGTCAATCGTCGGTGGGTTGATGTTGCTTTTCGTTGGTTGGATCCATTGGTGAAATGGCTTGAAATATTTTAGGAACATTACCAGCAGCAAGATGATAAGTCCCAACAAGCATTCTGATTGGTGCTCAGCAACAGTATTTATAAGCATGGGTAGCACTGTGTTCCCTAAGGCTGCCCACCCATTGGACCAGACTGACTGGAGCCCAGCAACCATCCATTGGTAGCAGTCAGTGGCATTTATAAGCATGGGTGGGATTCTGTTCCCTAAGGCTGCCCACCCATTGGACCAGACTGACTGGAGCTCAGCAACCATCCATTGGTAGCAGTCAGTGGCATTTATAAGCATGGGTGGGGCTGTGTTCCCTAAGGCCGCCCACCCATTGGACCAGACTGACTGGAGCTCAGCAACCATCCATTGGTAGCAGTCAGTGGCATTTATAAGCATGGGTGGGGCTGTGTTCTCTGAGGTTGGCCCCTCGCTGTACCAGACATCGAGTAGTTGATAAAAGAATTCAATCAGCTCCAGGAACATCAAATATTGTTCTAATATTGTGGCCAGATGATTCCTGCGCAGGATGTACCTCAGAATGAGAACACTTATCAGGACTGTCCCCTTATACCAGAATGGAATGGTGGCCAGTAGTGAAAACCAACTGATGGGTCCTGGGGACTCATTTTCCAATTCTCTGACCTTTTCCTGCTCCAGTTCTTCCATCATCTTCATGGTCCTCCCCTCCTCCATGCGTATATCTGGGGAGTCTTTGATGAAATATCGGTGTTCCTCCATCATCTTCATGCTCCCCCCCTCCATGCGGATATCTGGGGAGTCTTTGATGAAATTTCTTTGTTCCTCCATAATCTTCATATCATTGTCCTTGTCCATGCCGGTCTTTGTGGAGTCTTTGATGTCCTTCCTGTGTACTCCCCAAGGGAGCAACAGGATAACAATCGCGGCAAAGATTCTGCACATTTTTGTTTTTTTTTTTTTAGAAAAAAAACAGGAGCTCTGTAAGGAAGCAGCTGTCTCTGGTGAGAGAAAACAGCAACTGAGGACTCACAGTGAGGGAGGTCATGTGACCACAGTGAGGGGGGCGGGGTTTATGTGTGACCAATCAGCAGCCTCTGTTCAGCCTGCTTTACTCTGATTGGCTCATCTGGGATCCAGTCTGTTTACAGTGCAAAGTCACAGTGAGGGGGGCGGGGTTTATGTGTGACCAATCAGCAGCCTCTGTTCAGCCTGCTTTACTCTGATTGGCTCATCTGGGATCCAGTCCAGGCTGCTTTAGATTGGATGTTGGGATGTAGAACAGATCTGGATTGGATCCTATTATATAACATTGATAACATTTCCCTGTATTTATAATATAGACGCCTCTGTTTATATTCATACAATGTTATTATAATGTCATTTTATTTATTTTACTGTATTAATAGGATTGTAATGATTGATATGAATTGTAATATAAACAATAATGGGTGTAATATTAATAATCCCAATAATTATAATACAATAAAGCTGTTCTGTGTATTTGGATGACAGAAATCTCCTGGCCATTCTCTGTGCTGACATTTCCCTGATGTAATGCACACAGGAGCCGCTAGAGGGCAGCAACACTCAGCTCCTCCTGTAGTGTCCCATCACCATAGATTTCCTCCTGGAAGACCCATCACCATGGAGACCAGGCAGGAAGCGATCGGTGTTTTCATGGTGTCTGGAGGGGAAGTTGGGGAAGCTACGCCCCGGGGTGCCCGGGAAGGGGAAGTGCTGGGGGAAGGGAGACACTGGGGGGGGGGGGGGGGGTCAGCCCCCATTATTATTATGGGCAATAAGATGTGTAATCATATATAATGTTATAGTGATACATCGTCATAACTCCTCTGATAGTCACACTTATTGTTATCATTAACCATCACCGCTATACCCCCCATCATCGCTATACCCCCCCCATCATCGCTATACCCCCCCATCATCGCTATACCCCCCCCATCATCGCTATACCCCCCCCATCATCGCTATACCCCCCCCATCATCACTATACCCTCCCATCATCGCTATACCCCCCCCCCCATCATCACTATATTCCCCATCATCGCTATACCCCCCCATCATCGCTATACCCCCCCATCATCGCTGTGCCCCCCCCCCATCACTGCTATATTCCCCCCATCATCGCTATACCCCCCATCATCGCTATACCCCCCCCATCATCGCTATACCCCCCCCATAACCGCTATACCCCCCATCATTTCTATACCCCCCCATCATTACTATACCCCCCCATCATCGCTATACCCCCCCCCCATCATCGCTATACCCCCCCATCATCGCTATACCCCCCCATCATCACTATACCCCCCCATCATCGCTATACCCCCCCCCATCATCGCTGTACCCCCCCCATCACTGCTATACCCCCCCCCATCATCGCTATACCCCCCATCATCGCTATACCCCACCATCATCACTGTACACCCCCCATCATCGCTGTACACCCCCCCCACCATCATCGCTGTACACCCCCCCCCATCATCACTGTACACCCCCCCCCCCACCATGGCTGTACACCCCCCCCCCTATCATGGCTGTACACCCCCCCCCCACCATGGCTGTACACCCCCCCCCCATGTTTGGGACCCCCTGTATGACCTTTACCGGGGTAATCAGGACGGATGGCGGATGCAATGCTTTACAAGCTGCTAATAAAACAATTATAAATACACATTTTTTTTACCTGCAAAACACGGCATTTATTTATTTATTTCATTGTTTTTTAAGGTGAACTTCTATTGTTGGAGAATATTTCTCTGGCTGTCAGTTTGCATTTGTATCTTCTATGCTGGGAAAAGGTTTCTTTGAGTTGTGATGATTTGGTTTGTGATTCTGATGGGTCACCATTGTGAACTAACCATCCGTTTTACTCTTCTAGAAGATCAGGAAATATTCCCGGACACATTCCTTGCTGACCCCCCAACATTAATAAAAGGGGGCGTTCAGAAGAGGGCGACAGACCCCAGTGTAGGCGAAGGGATGATGGCGTGCCCCCTGTCTTCTCTGACAGCCAATGGTGAGTTCACATGGGGAATGCCCTTCATCACTGAGCTGACAACACTGTCTCTGCTGCACTGAAATCCCAAGCAGTGTTGTCAGCCCCGGCCAGTTCTTCTCTGTATTACTAATAGCGTGTTAGGAGGCCTGGATCCCAAATGGGAAAACAGATTTGATGAAGAGAGGCAGCTCTGTAATGTGGGGTATCCCTGAGGGTCCCCAGAAAAGTGTCCAAGGATGAGAGTGCCCCCGGATAGTGTACGTCCAGTAAATGTTTATCAAATGTTACTTCAACTTTAAAGGATAAATGTAAAGGTGTACAACCCCCCCTCCCATCCCCCGATACCTGCTGTACTTACCTTTGGGGTGGGAGCTGTCAGGGCCCCCACAGGTGACCCAGTAGTCCAGGGATTCTCTGGGCAGCACTTCCTGGAAGGAGCAGATGGATTCTGATTGCTCGGCGCTGTCACAGGGAGTCTATCTGGTCCGTCTTGTGAGCGCTGCACAGAAAAGAGCGGATATTTCACATTCCCTGACCACTGGACCTGCTGAAGAAACCCTGACAACTCAGGATGGCCAGAAGTAAGTACAGAGGGACCTGGGGGGGGGGGGTACGGTGTTCATACACCCTCTGCACTGCATTTGTATTGTGGAGCTCACGGTGAGCTGACTATCTTCTACCCCCTCTGCTATGATATGTCCCCCCCCCCCCCATGTATGTAGGATGGCATCGGTCTTGGGCAAGCGCCTGGTGCTGAAATCAGCGCCATCCATCAAC
Organism: Staurois parvus; assembly: GCF_062004578.1. NCBI lineage: Eukaryota > Metazoa > Chordata > Amphibia > Anura > Ranidae > Staurois > Staurois parvus. The sequence continues at coordinate 243,655 of NW_028319819.1, forward strand.
TCTCATCCATTCTTCTTCAAAACATCACGGCCAGACAGCGGTGGGGGGGGGGGGGGGGAAATAGAGGGGCGTGCTGTCAACCACGCTAGCCCCCAGTCTACAGCACATGTAATACATACATGCACTCTGTCACCTAGAGCTCAGGATGAAATACACATTATAGATTCTCCTTTGAAGCTGGACTCCAGGTATGAAAAGAACATCAATGAATCCTCATAATCTCCTGTACAGCAGAGCTCAGGCTGGGAGATGGAGGAGCATCAGAGAGAACCAATAGGAATAGATAGGATTTGTGGTGGTTTTTGCCCATGTGATTGGTTCTGGCCTCTTTCACATAACCGTTCCAATCAGGTCCATCTGTCAGTTTTTGGATTTGGCTAAACAGGCCAGACTTCCCTCCCCACCTCCATCAATGAGACTTCCCTGCCCACCTCCATCAATGAGACTTCCCTCCCCACCTCCATCAATGAGACTTTCCTCCTCACATCCACCAATGAGACTTCCCTCCCCACCTCCATCAATGAGTCTTCCCTCCCCACCTCCATCAATGAGACTTTCCTCCCCACATCCACCAATGAGCCCCCACCGGGTTGTTTTCTTTTTGTGTTAAAAAGATTGGGGAAAAAAAATCAAACCGTTTTCTTTGTTCTGTTATACAATTTTGCACATTCTCCTCCAGGTTGCTGATGCCTCTCCAGTCGCCGTCATCTCGTCCAGCGTGCCCGCCAGTACTGGGGTGCACTTACCTGCGGGCGCCGTAGTTACTTTGGCTCCGCCCCCAGACATCATCGGGATGAAGGACAGCGGAGGAGATGTAAGTCCCTGATTTCAGTCTTCTGCTTCATTCTGCCTCAAGTATTCAGGGAAAGGGAAAAGCTGTCACTTTGTAACAGGTTCTCTTTATAGCCCCGCCTCCTCTGCGGCTCTTTTTGTATAAACGGTTTGGTTAGGAAGGGAAGGATTACCATACACTTACAGATCTAAAGCCAGCGAGTTATAGAGGAAATAATGCAGCATGCAGACCTTTTACTAAAGCGCAACTCCACCAAAAAGGGGAAATTCCGCTTTAAAGTGACATCAACCACTTGCCTACCGGGCACTTTTACCCCCTTCCTGCCCAGGCCAGATTTCAGCGCTGTCACACTTTGAATGACAATCGCACGGTCATGCAACATTGCATCCAAACTAAATTTATATCTTTTTTTTTTTTTTTTTTGACAAATAGAGCTTTCTTTTGTTGGTATTTAATCAGCACCGGGGGGGGGGGGGGGGGGTTATTTTTTTGCTAAACAAACGATGAAAGACCAAACATTTTGAAAAAAAAATTTTTTTTTAATTTCTGTTATAAAATTTTGTAAATAGGTGATTTTTCTACTTCACTGATGAGGCGGCACTGATGGGCATTGATTGACGGCACTGACAGCCAGCACTGATGGGCACTGATAGTCAGCAATGATGGATATTGATGAGGCACTGATGACGCTTCTCCACTGATGGGCACTGATAGCCTGTACTGATGGGCACTGACCACTAGCACTGATGGGTACTGATAGCCATCACTGATGGGCACCCACACAAAGCACTGATGGGGCTACACTGATTGCCCTGATGATCAGTGTATTTGTCCCCTCTGAGAAATGCCGCTTCCCAGCTCTCCTCTCCTCATGTGCTGTGAGCGGGAGGAGAGGACTGCCGATATCCAGCATTTCTGATTTACACTGATCGGCTGTGATTGGGCACAGGTGACCACATGGTAAAAGGCTGCTCTGATTGGCCCTTTCCTGGACATATGATCAGCTGAGGCTGAAGGACACAGCGATCAAACATCGCGCCTGGGGGGGGGGTTGGGGGGGGTTCTGGAAGGACATTGATGGACGCCCTCTGAAAACTTCTCATGTCAATGGGGAGCCCCAGACCCCTCCCAGCCAGCTGCTTTGGGGAATGAAGGGGGTGAACAATAATCAAGCAGGTTAGAAAACCCAAAAACCTGTCCTGAATGTCCTTCCTCCCCTTCCAAGTATATCAGCCATGGGGGGGTGGGTCATGGTTTTACCACCCCCCAGACTGCTTGGATGGAAGGGGCTGTACACATGATTTGCGGATGCAGCAGAAATGATACCCTCTGTCACATTTGCCATCGGTACTGCTGAGTGTGAATGGGACCCGTCACAACTGCCCTGCATCCATGTACAATGCATGTGGTTGCTGCTCGGGGGCGGGGACTTTACAGGATTATATCACTTAGTGAGAAGGTGACTTCTCATCTCCCAGCTGCCTGTCAATTGCCCTCTGAAAAGAGATCCAACGGTGATCACTGTTAGAGGGCAATGCGGGTATAAAGAGCCCTTCCTCTGGCTGTGTGCAGAGATCTGCCCATGTGTATGTCAGAGGATTCCCGGCTCTGGAAACCTATACAATGTTCTTTTATACTTGGAGATGTAAACGGCTTGATACTGAAAGAGCCTTTACATGGTTAGTAAAAGAACTTCCTTCCCTATGAACAGCGAACCCCACCTGTGAACGGACTTCATGATCCAATCAATATTTGTCTGCAGACGTAACGACGTTCAATATAGAAATGTATTCTTCTATAAATCCCCGCTCCGCGCTTCTACTGTGCAAGAGTGGAGGGGGGCCGGAGGGGGGATTTATTGTACCGTCATTGGTTATAATGTATGAGAAATCTACGTTTCATTGTATTTGCTTCTCACCTACAAATAAAAAAAAAAAAAATATATATTTTCTGGCGTATAAGACTACTTGTTATACTTGAAAATATACCCCAAAAATTGGGGGTGGTCTGATACGCGGGGTATAAAATGTGACCCTTGAGTTTGTTTGGGTCAGGCTGGCTGAATGCAGTAATGTCCATACAGAACACCGCGCTGAGCCAAGCTGGCTGAAAACAAATGTCCCTGTGAGAGATGAATCTGTCAGCCCGCTGGATGTGCCGTATATACAGGATTCTGCACTGAGCCAAGCGGGTTCAAAACGTAGCGGTACGTCCCGACTGTAATCAGCCCGCTGGATGTGTGTATGTACGGTAGTTGCAGCTACATACAGTATACACTGGGCCAATCACAGCAAGCGATGTATACTACTAATGAATACAAAGGCTGCTTGGATTGGCTGAGTCAGAGAGGTGGGCTGATGTCACAACCCAGCCAATCCCAGCAGGCTTTGTATTCATTAGTCCAACACTGAGCATGGGCCCCCCCATATCCAATATACACCCTACTTCTATATACAAAGCGCTATATACATCTGACACACCGCACATATATATAGTATACAGGACACCCCCCATATATATATACTGTATACAGGACACACCCCACATATATATAGTATACAGGACACCCCCCATATATATATACTGTATACAGGACACCCCCCATATATATACAGTATACAGGACACCCCCCATATATATACTGTATACAGGACACCCCCCATATATATATACTGTATACAGGACACACCCCACATATATATACTGTATACAGGACACACCCCACATATATATAGTATACAGGACACCCCCCATATATATACTGTATACAGGACACCCCCCATATATATACTGTATACAGGACACACCCCACATATATACTGTATACAGGACACACCCCCCATATATATACTGTATACAGGACACACCCCACATATATATAGTATACAGGACACCCCCCATATATATATACTGTATACAGGACACACCCCACATATATATAGTATACAGGACACCCCCCATATATATACTGTATACAGGACACCCCCCATATATATACTGTATACAGGACACCCCCCATATATATACTGTATACAGGACACCCCCCATATATATACTGTATACAGAACACACCCCACATATATACCATATACAGGACACACCGCACATATATACCGTATACAGGACACACCCCACATATATATAGTATACAGGACACCCCCCATATATATATACTGTATACAGGACACACCCCACATATATATAGTATACAGGACACCCCCCATATATATACTGTATACAGGACACCCCCCATATATATACTGTATACAGGACACCCCCCATATATATACTGTATACAGAACACACCCCACATATATACCATATACAGGACACACCGCACATATATACCGTATACAGGACACACCCCACATATATACCGTATACAGGACACACCCCACATATATACCGTATACAGGACACACCCCACATATATATAGTATACAGGACACACCGCACATATATACCGTATACAGGACACACCCCACATATATACCGTATACAGGACACACCCCAAATATATACCGTATACAGGACACACCCCAAATATATACTGTATACAGGACACACCCCACATATATACTGTATACAGGACACACCCCTCATATATACCGTATACAGGACACACCCCTCATATATACCGTATACAGGACACACCCCACATATATACCATATACAGGACACACCCCACATATATACCGTATACAGGACACACCCCACATATATACTGTATACAGGACACACCCCTCATATATACTGTATACAGGACACACCCCTCATATATACCGTATACAGGACACACCGCACATATATACTGTATACAGGACACACCTCACATATATACCGTATACAGGACACACCGCACATATAAACCGTATACAGGACACACCCCACATATATACCGTATACAGGACACACCCCACATATATACCGTATACAGGACACACCCCACATATATACCATATACAGGACACACCGCACATATATACCGTATACAGGACACACCCCACATATATACCGTATACAGGACACACCCCACATATATACCGTATACAGGACACACCCCACATATATACCGTATACAGGACACACCCCACATATATACCGTATACAGGACACACCCCACATATATATAGTATACAGGACACCCCCCATATATATACTGTATACAGGACACACCCCACATATATATACTGTATACAGGACACCCCACATATATACCGTATACAGGACACACCCCACATATATACCATATACAGGACACACCGCACATATATACCGTATACAGGACACACCCCACATATATACCGTATACAGGACACACCCCACATATATACCGTATACAGGACACACCCCACATATATACCGTATACAGGACACACCGCACATATATACCGTATACAGGACACACCGCACATATATACCGTATACAGGACACACCGCACATATATACCGTATACAGGACACACCCCACATATATACCGTATACAGGACACACCCCACATATATACCGTATACAGGACACACCCCACATATATACCGTATACAGGACACACCCCACATATATACCGTATACAGGACACACCGCACATATATACCGTATACAGGACACACCCCACATATATACCGTATACAGGACACACCCCTCATATATACCGTATACAGGACACACCCCAAATATATACTGTATACAGGACACACCCCACATATATACTGTATACAGGACACACCCCTCATATATACTGTATACAGGACACACCCCTCATATATACCGTATACAGGACACACCCCACATATATACCATATACAGGACACACCCCACATATATACTGTATACAGGACACACCCCTCATATATACCGTATACAGGACACACCCCTCATATATACCGTATACAGGACACACCCCTCATATATACCGTATACAGGACACACCGCACATATATACCGTATACAGGACACACCTCACATATATACCGTATACAGGACACACCGCACATATATACTGTATACAGGACACACCTCACATATATACCGTATACAGGACACACCGCACATATATACCGTATACAGGACACACCGCACATATATACTGTATACAGGACACACCTCACATATATACCGTATACAGGACACACCCCACATATATACCGTATACAGGACACACCCCACATATATACCGTATACAGGACACACCCCACATATATATAGTATACAGGACACCCCCCATATATATACTGTATACAGGACACACCCCACATATATATACCGTATACAGGACACACCCCACATATATACCGTATACAGGACACACCCCACATATATACCGTATACAGGACACACCGCACATATATACCGTATACAGGACACACCCCACATATATACCGTATACAGGACACACCCCACATATATACCGTATACAGGACACACCCCACATATATACCGTATACAGGACACACCCCACATATATACCGTATACAGGACACACCCCACATATATACCGTATACAGGACACACCGCACATATATACCGTATACAGGACACACCGCACATATATACCGTATACAGGACACACCGCACATATATACCGTATACAGGACACACCGCACATATATACCGTATACAGGACACACCCCACATATATACCGTATACAGGACACACCGCACATATATACCGTATACAGGACACACCGCACATATATACCGTATACAGGACACACCCCACATATATACCGTATACAGGACACACCCCACATATATACCGTATACAGGACACACCGCACATATATACCGTATACAGGACACACCCCACATATATACCGTATACAGGACACACCCCACATATATACTGTATACAGGACACACCCCACATATATACCGTATACAGGACACACCCCACATATATACCGTATACAGGACACACCCCACATATATACCGTATACAGGACACACCCCACATATATACTGTATACAGGACACACCGCACATATATACTGTATACAGGACACACCCCACATATATACCGTATACAGGACACACCCCACATATATACCGTATACAGGACACACCCCACATATATACCGTATACAGGACACACCGCACATATATACCGTATACAGGACACACCCCACATATATATAGTATACAGGACACCCCCCATATATATACTGTATACAGGACACACCCCACATATATATACTGTATACAGGACACACCCCACATATATACCGTATACAGGACACACCCCACATATATACCGTATACAGGACACACCGCACATATATACCGTATACAGGACACACCCCACATATATACCGTATACAGGACACACCCCACATATATACCGTATACAGGACACACCCCACATATATACCGTATACAGGACACACCCCACATATATACCGTATACAGGACACACCCCACATATATACCGTATACAGGACACACCCCACATATATACCGTATACAGGACACACCCCACATATATACCGTATACAGGACACACCGCACATATATACCGTATACAGGACACACCGCACATATATACCGTATACAGGACACACCCCATATATATACTGTATACAGGACACACCCCACATATATACCGTATACAGGACACACCCCACATATATACCGTATACAGGACACACCCCACATATATACCGTATACAGGACACACCCCACATATATACCGTATACAGGACACACCCCACATATATACCGTATACAGGACACACCGCACATATATACCGTATACAGGACACACCGCACATATATACCGTATACAGGACACACCGCACATATATACCGTATACAGGACACACCGCACATATATACCGTATACAGGACACACCCCACATATATACCGTATACAGGACACACCGCACATATATACCGTATACAGGACACACCGCACATATATACCGTATACAGGACACACCCCACATATATACCGTATACAGGACACACCGCACATATATACCGTATACAGGACACACCGCACATATATACCGTATACAGGACACACCCCACATATATACCGTATACAGGACACACCGCACATATATACTGTATACAGGACACACCCCACATATATACCGTATACAGGACACACCGCACATATATACCGTATACAGGACACACCCCACATATATATACTGTATACAGGACACACCCCACATATATACTGTATACAGGACACACCCCACATATATACCGTATACAGGACACACCGCACATATATACCGTATACAGGACACCCCCCACATATATACCGTATACAGGACACCCCCCACATATATACCGTATACAGGACACACCCCACATATATACCGTATACAGGACACACCCCACATATATACTGTATACAGGACACACCTCACATATATACCGTATACAGGACACACCCCACATATATACCGTATACAGGACACCCCCCACATATATACCGTATACAGGACACACCCCACATATATACCGTATACAGGACACACCCCACATATATACCGTATACAGGACACACCCCACATATATACCGTATACAGGACACACCCCACATATATACCGTATACAGGACACACCCCACATATATACCGTATACAGGACACACCGCACATATATACCGTATACAGGACACACCGCACATATATACCGTATACAGGACACACCCCTCATATATACTGTATACAGGACACACCCCTCATATATACTGTGAGATTACCCTCCCCCCTTGGTCTATATATATATATTGTGGGAACTCACTTCAGAAGGGTGGAGCTCTTCTTGGTGAAGCACACAGCAACTCGCTTCTTTAAGGTCCTTTTTGCCCAATTTTATTTAAAAGAAAAAAGTTCAACAAAAATGTTTCCCACGCCGGGGTATCCGCCAGCAAACAAACGCAACAAAGATCAGCCTTCTGGCTCACATATACAATTTTCCACTAGCCTTCCACTTCAGGCTTATGTCCGTCTCCTGCAGACTCTTTCCAACATATGGCTCTCGCACACAGCTAGTCTGACTTCCCCCTCTCCTTGGTGAAGCCCTCCAACACACACAGCCCCCGAGTCCTTGGACCGCACACAGCCCCCGAGTCCTTGGACCGCACACAGCCCCCGAGTCCTTGGACCGCACACAGCCCCCGAGTCCTTGGACCGCACACAGCCCACAAGTCCTTGGACCGCACGCAACCCACGAGTCCTTGGACCGCACGTAGCCAACGAGTCCTTGGACCGCACGTAGCCCACGAGTCCTTGGACCGCACGCAGCCCACGAGTCGTTGGACCGCACACAGCCCCCGAGTCCTTGGACCGCACACAGCCCCCGAGTCCTTGGACCGCACACAGCCCCCGAGTCCTTGGACCGCACACAGCCCCCGAGTCCTTGGACCGCACACAGCCCCCGAGTCCTTGGACCGCACACAGCCCCCGAGTCCTTGGACCGCACACAGCCCCCGAGTCCTTGGACCGCACACAGCCCACAAGTGCTTGGACCGCACACAGCCCCCGAGTTCTTGGACCGCACGCAGCCCACGAATTTTTGGACCGCACGTAGCCCACGAGTCCTTGGACCGCACACAGCTTTGGCTCACACAGAGCCACTCAATGTCAGCCACTCCACTTCCCCCTTGTAACTCTCAGCAAACCCTCATTATATGGGCTCTGAGCACCGGGGCCCAAACCCTGCTGGTTGACTTCAAATGCTGGACACTGGATTGGAGATTCCTTCCCTCCCAAGGCACTGTGAAATCTCCAGACCACGGAGCCCCATTCCAGCAATATCCAAATCTGGAGAAAACTGCCACAGCAGTATTCTCCACTCACAACCTACACTCCGTGGTTCTGCACTTCGCACATGTGCAGACCCTGTGCCCATCACCAGACCACCTCTACCTGCCTTTATCCCGTGACAGGGCCCTGCACTGTGACAATATATATATATACTGTGAGATTCCCCTCCCCCTTGGTCCATATATATATATACTGTGAGATTCCCCTCCCCCTTGGTCCATGTATATATATATATACTGTGAGATTCCCCTCCCCCCTTGGTCCATGTATATATATATCCTGTGAGATTCCCCGCCCCCTTGGTCCATGTATATATATATCCTGTGAGATTCCCCTCCCCCTTGGTCCATGTATATATATATCCTGTGAGATTCCCCTCCCCCTTGGTCCATGTATATATATATATACTGTGAGATTCCCCTCCCCCTTGGTCCATGTATATATATATCCTGTGAGATTCCCCGCCCCCTTGGTCCATGTATATACAGTTGCAAGAAAAAGTATGTGAACCCCTTGGGATTACGTGGAGTTTTGCATGAATTGGGCATAAAATGTGCTCTGAACGTCATCTAAGTCACAACAATAGAAGAACACAGTCTGCTGAACATAATACTACACAAACATTAGATGTTGCCATGGTTTAATTGCACATAACATGTAAACATTAACAGTGCAGGGAGGAAAAAGTATGTGAGGCCCTAGCTTAATGACTTCTCCCAGAGCTAATTGGAGCCAGGAGTGAGCCAACCTTGACTCCAATCAGTGTGATGATATTGGATGTGTTGCTGACAGCTGTCCTGCCCTTAAAAAACACACACCTGTTTTGGGTTTACTGGTTTCAAGAAGCCCTGTCTGATGTGAACCATGTCTCGCAGAAAAGAGCTCTCAGAAGACCTACGATCAAGAATTGTTGACTTGCATGAAGCTGGAAAGGGTTACAAAAGTATCTCCAAAAGCCTTGATGTTCATGTGTCCACGGTAAGACAGACTGTCTACAAATGGAGAAAGTTTAGCACTGTTGCTACTCTCCCTAGGCGTGGTCGTCCTGTAAAAATGACTGCAAGAGCACAGCGCAGAATGCTGCACGAGGTAAAGAAGAATCCCAGAGTGTCAGCTAAAGACCTACAGAAATCTCTGGCACATGCTAACATTTTTGTTGACACATCTACAATAAGGAAAACATTAAACAAGAATGGAGTACATGGGAGGACACCACGGAGGAAGCCATTGCTGTCCAAAAAGAATATTGCAGCACGTTTGAAGTTTGCAAAAGAGCACCTGGATGTTCCACAGCACTACTGGCAAAATATACTGTGGACAGATGAAACCAAGATTGAGTTGTTTGGGAAGAACACACAACACTATGTGTGGAGAAAAAAAGGCACAGCACACCAACATCAAAACCTCATCCCCACTGTGAAACATGGTGGAGGGAACATCATGGTTTGGGGCTGCTTTGCTGCCTCAGGGCCTGGATGGATTGTTGTCATTGATGGGAAAATGAATTCCAGAGTTTATCAAGACATTTTGCAGGAAAACGTACGACCATCTGTCCGCCAACTGAAGCTCCGCAGAGGATGGGTGATGCAACAGGACAATGACCCAAAGCATACAAGTAATTCAACAAAACAATGGCTGCAACAGCACAGAATACGCCTTCTGGAGTGGCCCAGTCAGAGTCCTGACCTCAACCCCATTGAAATGCTGTGGCATGACCTTAAGAGAGCGATTCACACCACACATCCCAAGAATATTGCTACACTGAAACAGTTTTGTGAAGAGGAGTGGTCCAAAATGACTCCAGATTGTTGTGCAGGTCTGATCTGCAACTACAGGAAACGTTTGGTTGAGGTTATTGCTGCCAAAGGAGGGTCAACCAGTTATTAAGTCCAAAGGTTCACATACTTTTTCCTCCCTGCACTGTGAATGTTTACATGTTATGTGCAATTAAACCATGGCAACATGTAATGTTTGTGTAGTATTATGTTCAGCAGACTGTGTTCTTCTATTGTTGTGACTTAGATGACGTTCAGAGCACATTTTATGCCCAATTCATGCAAAACTCCACGTAATCCCAAGGGGTTCACATACTTTTTCTTGCAACTGTATACTGTGAGATTCCCCTCCCCCCTTGGTCCATGTATATATATACTGTGAGATTCCCCTCCCCCTTGGTCCATGTATATATATACTGTGAGATTCCCCTCCCCCTTGGTCCATGTATATATATCCTGTGAGATTCCCCTCCCCCCTTGGTCCATGTATATATATACTGTGAGTTTCCCCTCCCCCCTTGGTCCATGTATATATATACTGTGAGATTCCCCTCCCCCTTGGTCCATGTGTATATATATATACTGTGAGATTCCCCTCCCCCTTGGTCCATGTATATATATCCTGTGAGATTCCCCTCCCCCCTTGGTCCATGTATATATATACTGTGAGATTCCCCTCCCCCCTTGGTCCATGTATATATATACTGTGAGATTCCCCTCCCCCCTTGGTCCATGTATATATATACTGTGAGATTCCCCTCCCCCCTTGGTCCATGTATATATATATATCCTGTGAGATTCTCCTCCCCCTTTGTCCATGTATATATATATATATATCCTGTGAGATTCCCCTCCCCCTTTGTCCATGTATATATATATATATATCCTGTGAGATTCCCCTCCCCCCTTGGTCCATGTATATATATATATATATCCTGTGAGATTCCCCTCCCCCTTTGTCCATGTATATATATATCCTGTGAGATTCCCCTCCCCCCTTGGTCCATGTATATATATATATACTGTGTGATTCCCCTCCCCCCTTGGTCCATGTATATATATACTGTGAGATTCCCCTCCCCCCTTGGTCCATGTATATATATACTGTGAGATTCCCCTCCCCCCTTGGTCCATGTATATACAGTCAGGTCCATAAATATTGGGACATGGACAGAATTCTAACATTTTTGGCTCTATACATCACCACAATGGATTTGAAATGAAACGAACAAGATGTGCTTTAACTGCAGACTGTCAGCTTTACTTTGAGGGTATTTACATCCAAATCAGGTGAACGGTGTAGGAATTACAACAGTTTGCATATGTGCCTTCCACTTGTTAAGGGACTAAAAGTAATGGGACAGAATAATAATCATAAATCAAACTTTCACTTTTTAATACTTGGTTGCAAATCCTTTGCAGTCAATTACAGCCTGAAGTGTGGAACGCATAGACATCCCCAGACGCTGGGTGTCATCCCTGGTGAGGCTCTGCCAGGCCTCTACTGCAACTGTCTTCAGTTCCTGCTTGTTCTTGGGGCATTTTCCCTTCAGTTTTGTCTTCAGCAAGTGAAATGTTCAATCGGATTCAGGTCAGGTGATTGGCCATTGCAGAACATTCCACTTCTTTGGTTGCTTTTGCAGTCTGCTTTGGGTCATTGTCCATCTGCACTGTGAAGCGTCCAATGAGTTGTGAAGCATTTGGCTGAATATGAGCCGATAATATTCCCGAAACACTTCACAATTCATCCGGCTGCTTCTGTCAGCCGTCACATCATCAATAAATACAAGAGAAGCAGTTCCATTGGCAGCCATACATGCCCACGCCATGACACTACCACCACCATGATCACTGATGAGGTGGTATGCTGAGGACCATGAGCAGTTCCTTCTCCATACTCTTCTCTTCCCATCACTCTGGTACAAGTTGATGTCGGTCTCATCTGTCCATAGGATGTTGTTCCAGAACTGTGAAGGCTTTTTTACATGTCGTTTGGCAAACTCTAATCTGGCCTTCCTGTGTTTGAGGCTCACCAATGGTTTCCATCTTGTGGTGAACCCTCTGTATTCACTCTGGTGAAGTCTTCTCTTGATTGGTGACTTTGACACACATACACCTACCTCCTGGAGAGTGTTCTTGATCCGGCCAACTGTTGTGAAGGGTGTTTTCTTCACCAGGGAAAGAATTCTTCGCCCATCCACCACAGTTGTTTTCCGTGGTCTTCCGGGTCTTTTGGTGTTGCTGAGCTCACCGGTGCGTTCCTTCTTTTTAAGAATGTTCCAAACAGTTGTTTTGGCCACGCCTCATGTTTTTGCTATCTCTCTGATGGGTTTGTTTTGTTTTTTCAGCCTAATGATGGCTTCACTGATAGTGACAGCTCTTTGGATCTCATCTTGAGAGTTGACAGCAACAGATTCCAAATGCAAATAGCACACTTGAAATGAACTCTGGACCTTTTATCTGCTCATTGTAATTGGGATAATGAGGGAATAACACACACCTGGCCATGGAACAGCTGAGAAGCCAATTGTCCCATTACTTTTGGTCCCTTAACAAGTGGGAGGCACATATGCAAGCTGTTGTAATTCCTACACCGTTCACCTGATTTGGATGTAAATACCCTCAAATTAAAGCTGACAGTCTGCAGGTAAAGCACATCTTGTTCGTTTCATTTCATATCCATTGTGGTGGTGTATAGAGCCAAAAATGTTTGAATTGTTTCGATGTCCCAATATTTATGGACCTGACTGTATATATATATATATATACAGTCATGGCCGAAATTGTTGGCACCCTTGATATTTTTCCTGAAAATCAAGTATTTCACACAAAAAAGGTATTGCATTAACACATGTTTTGCTATACACATGTTTATTCCCTTTGTATGTATTGGAACAAATATAAAACAGAGGCAGAAAAGCAAATATGACATAATGTCACACAAAACCCCAAAAATGGGCTGGACAAAAGTATTGGCACCCTTAACTTAATATTTGGTTGCACACCCTTTGGAAAACATAACTGAAATCAGTCGCTTCCTATAACCATCAATAAGCTTCTGACACCTCTCACCCGGAATTTTGGACCACTCTTCCTTTGCAAACAGCTCCAGGTCTCTCTTATTGGAAGGACACCTTTTCCCAACAGCAATTTTAAGATCTCTCCACAGGTGTTCAATGGGATTTAGATCTGGGCTCATTGCTGGCCACTTCAGAACTCTCCAGCGCTTCTTTGCCATCCATTTCTGAGTGCTTTTTGACGTATGTTTGGGGTCATTGTCCTGCTGGAAGACCCAGGATCTTGGACGCAAACCCAGCTTTCTGACACTGGGCCCTACAGTGCGACCCAAAATCCTTTGGTAATCCTCAGATTTCATGATGCCTTGCACACAGTCAAGGCACCCAGTGCCAGAGGCAGCAAAACAACCCCAAAACATCATTGAACCTCCACCATATTTTACCGTAGGTACTGTGTTTTGTTCTTTGTAGGCCTCATTCCGTTTTCGGTAAACAGTAGAATGATGTGCTTTACCGAAAAGCTCTATCTTGGTCTCATCTGTCCACAAGACGTTTTCCCAGAAGGCTTTTGGCTTACTCAAGTACATTTTGGCAAACTGTAGTCTTGCTTTTTTATGTCTCTGTGTCAGCAGTGGGGTCCTCCTGGGTCTCCTGCCATAGCGTTTCATTTCATTTAAATGTCGACGGATAGTTCGCGCTGACACTGATGCTCCCTGAGCCTGCAGGACAGCTTGAATGTCTTTGGAACATGTTTGGGGCTGCTTATCCACCATCCGGACTATTCTGCGTTGCAATCTTTCATCAATTTTCCTCATCCGTCCACGACCAGGGAGATTAGCTACAGTGCCATGGGTTGCAAACTTCTTGATAATGTTGCGCACTGTGGACAAAGGCAAATCTAGTTCTCTGGAGATGGACTTGTAACCTTGAGATTGTTGATATTTTGCCACAATTTTGGTTCTCAGGTCCTCAGACAGTTCTCGTCTCCTCTTTCTGTTGTCCATGCTTAGTGTGGCACAGACAGACACACAATGCAAAGGTTAAGTGAACGTCTCTCCTTTTTATCTGCTTTCAGGTGTGATTTCTATATTGCCCACACCTGTTACTTGCCCCAGGTGAGTTTACAGGAGCATCACATGCTTGTAACATTCTTATTTATCCGCAGTTGTGAAAGGGTGCCAATACTTTTGTCCAGCCCATTTTTGGAGGTTTGTGTGACATTATGTCGAATTTGCTTTCTTTCCTCCCTTTTTTTGTTTTGTCCCAATACACACAAAGGGAATAAACATGTGTATAGCAAAACATGTGTTAATGCAATACGTTTCGTGAGAAATACATGATTTCCTGGAGAAATATCAAGGGTGCCAACAATTTCGGCCATGACTGTATATATATATATATATACTGTGAGATTCCCCTCCCCCCTTTGTCCATGTATATATATATATATATATATACTGTGAGATTCCCCTCCCTCCTTAGTCCATGTATATATATACTGTGAGATTCCCCTCCCCCCTTGGTCCATGTATATATATACTGTGAGATTCCCCTCCCCCCTTGGTCCATGTATATATATACTGTGAGATTCCCCTCCCCCTTGGTCCATGTATATATATACTGTGAGATTCCCCTCCCTCCTTAGTCCATGTATATATATACTGTGAGATTCCCCTCCCCCCTTGGTCCATGTATATATATACTGTGAGATTCCCCTCCCCCTTGGTCCATGTATATATATATACTGTGAGATTCCCCTCCCCCTTGGTCCATGTATATATATATACTGTGAGATTCCCCTCCCCCTTGGTCCATGTATATATATACTGTGAGATTCCCCTCCCCCCTTGGTCCATGTATATATATATACTGTGAGATTCCCCTCCCCCTTGGTCCATGTATATATATATACTGTGAGATTCCCCTCCCCCTTGGTCCATATATATATATACTGTGAGATTACCCTCCCCCCTTGCTCCATGTATATATATATCCTGTGGGATTCCCCTCCCCCCTTGGACCCTGTATATCTGCGGCGTGGCAGGGAAGCGGTTATACCGGGTCTCGGTTGAGGTTACAGCCATGATCCCAGATACATTTTTTTGTGTTTTTTTACTTTCATGTAGAAATAATCCGGGAGGCTTTACTTTTCCGGGTGATGGAAGGGGCCCCCCCCCAACGTTGCCCCTTATACCAGGCCCCCCCAAGCGATCAAGGAGCCCAATAAGGATGTGACTGGCGGCCATCTTGCCCCGGCGCACAGTGAGAGGAAATGAAGTTGCTCCTCCCACTGTGTGATGTCACATCCCGGAACATCCAGGATTTAGTCCCTTCCGGTTCCGGCTCTTTGTTTTCTGGCCGGCTACCGCCCAGCGAAGCGACCAATCAGAACGATCTCTGTCTGATTGGCTGCACTGGAGCCTAAAGGAGAGATGGGGGTTCTAATAGACACCCCTCCCCCCCAAACTCTCCATACAGAGAGGACCTGTCACTGCCTATTGCTGTCACAAGGGATGTTTACATTTCTTGTGACAGCAATAAAAATGGTCTGCTGGCCGGCCAATGGGAATACCTGTGTGATGTGCCCCTCCCTTCCCCCACAAGAGGGACCCCTCCAGGATGCCATCGGTGAGGAGAAAGACCCGGCTCTGGATGATCACACCACTGCGGCTACAGGTAAGTGACAACCAATGGGGGTTTACAGAGAGTTTTTGTTAGAGGGGGGAGGGGGGGTTGGGATTTCCCCTTTATTATCATGTTTGTGTCAGTATTTATCATAGATGGGGGACCCTCTATGGAGACATTCTTATACTGGAGATGTCTTCATAAACCCTCATTAGATATGCGCTTCAAAGGCTCCTCCCATCCAGGATAAATAGTGACACAAAGGTGGTAATAATTCATTCCATGATGGCCGTGGTCGGATGAGAATCCCGGAGGATCCGGCCATACCCATAATTCAGTGTGTGGAAAGTCTGACATCGAACTAATCCTATCGGTTTACTGGCTTTTCCACAGTGAATTATGGGTATGGTTGGTGACTCCGGGATACTCATCCGACCACGGCCATCATGGAATGAATTATTACCACCTTTGTGTCACTATTTATCCTGGATGGGAGGAGCCTTTGAAGCGCATATCTAATGAGGGTTTCTGAAGACATCCTTAAAGCAGAAGTAATTCCGATGACGGAACAGTTTCTTCACAATGAATGATGTGTATGATTGGCTACTCCGAGGTCCTCATTCCAACCACGGCCTTCATTGAATGAATTATTACCACCTTTGTGTCACTATCTAGCATGGGTGGGAGGAGCCAATCCTCCAATTATTCAATAATTGTAATAATGACAACGATAATGATAATATTAATCCTAATATTAATGGCAATAACAATATTAACCCCTCCCCCTCCAGAGGATTCCCCCTCTTCCTGACCAGACCATTTGTTGCATTACAGCGCTGCTTTACTTTAACTGACAATTGCGCGGTCATGCAGTCATGCAATGCTGCAGCTAAATGACATTTACGTCTTTTTTTTTTTGTACTAACTGAGCTTTCTTTCGGTGGTATTTGATCGCTTGTTCGGTTTTTATTTTTTGCGCTATAAAACAAAAAGATCGACAATTATTGAAAAAATAAATATTTCTGACTGTTTGCTATTAAACACATCCAGGAAAAAAAATGTAAAAAATCCAGTTTTGTCATAAGTTTGGGCTAAAATATATTCTGCTCCGTGTCTTTGTGAAAAAAAATCCCAATACGTGTAAATTAATGAGTTAATGTGAAGTTGTAGCGTCTACAATTGGCGGTATAGATACGGGGATTTTATTTCTTTTCTACTAGTAATGGTTGGCGATCAGCGACTTATATCGGGACTGCGGCGGGCATTCTGACACTGGGGGGGGGGGTGACTTGGTGTCACTGACATCCCCGGTGACACCAATACAGTGTTACAATTAGAAATGGGTGCCGCGCCCTATAGATGAAGGAATCTCTATTTTGAACACTGGCTGTATAATATTTCCCCAGACCAATGGTGTAGTAGGGATTCTACCCGGTAACAATATATATTCAATGAGGTGCTGACAATCTTCTAGTATAACCTTTATTCAGCTGCATACAAGGGTTTCCCCCCCTTCATGACCAGGAACAATAGGGAGATGGAGCAAGCAGTGTAAGGAGGGAGATCCCACCATTCCTACACATGGTCACATCCAGGAAGTATATAGGAGAGCCATCAACTCATCCCATCCTAGAGGAATCTATTCCATCTCCTCCCAGGAAGCCATGTCAGCCTAATATTAGGCTTTGAGGAAGGTGAGCGCATAAAAGAGCGACTATCCAAGTCTATTCTCTGTATACAGCTCTCCCATCAGCAGGCAGAAAACACATTGGACTTTAAGCACCTCCCACCATATAGTCCAATGACGGGCGCAAGGCGGTTCTCTCGTTCTGATAGGACGTCATATGACGTCCTCCCATTCTCACTGCGCATGAGCGGCTCAGGGAGCACGCAGCACGACGATCGCTGATGCGCTGTGTCCCTTGGACACAGTGGATCACGGAAAGACCCGAAGATGTCGGCTCGGTCATGTGATCTACTGTGTCCAATCACAGCTGATCGCATGTAAACAGGGAAATGCCGGTTATCGGCATTTCTCTCCCCTCGAGCTGTCATGCTGACAGAGGGGAGGAGAGCCGGTAATCGGCTTTCCGCGAAGGGGACATGTACACTGATCATATGAGCACTGATGATCAGTGTGCCCTGATGATCAGTATAGCCCCAGCAGTGCCACCTGTCAGTGTCCATCATTGCCTCGTGCCAGTGCACATCAGTGCTACATATCAGTGCCCATCTGAGCTGCTTTTCAGTGTCACCCATCAGTGCCAGTCAGCGCCACCTATCAATGCTAATCAGTGCCACCTATCAGTGCTTCCAATCTGTGCTGCCTATCAGTGCACATCAGTGCCGCCTATAAGTGCCTGTCAGTGCCACGTGTCAGTGCCAGGTATTAGTGCTGCCTTTCAGTGCCCATCAGTGATGCCTGTCAATGCCCATCAGTGCCACCTACCAGTGCTTCCTCATTAGTGCCACCTATCAGTGCCCACCAGTGCAGCCTCATTAGCGCACATCAGTGAAGGAGAAAAATCACTTATTTACAAAATTTTATAACAAATACTAAGAAAAAACATTTTTTTTTCAAAATTTTCAGTGGTTTTTGGTTTGTTTAAGAAAAAATAAAAAACCCTGAGGTGATTAAATACCACCAAAATAAAGCTCTATCTGTCACAAAAAAATAATAAAAATGTCATATGGGTACAGTGTTGCATGACCGCACAATTGTCATTCAAAGTGCAACAGCGCTGAAAGCTGGAAATTGGCCTGGGCAGGAAGGGGGTAGAAGTGCCCTGTAGGCAGGAAGGGGGTAGATGTGCCCGGTAGGCAGGAAGGGGGTAGGAGTGCCCTGTAGGCAGGAAGGGGGTAGAAGTGCCCGGTAGGCAGGGAGAGGGTAGAAGTGCCCTGTAGGCAGGAAGGGGGTAGAAGTGCCCGGTAGGCAGGAAGGGGGTAGAAGTGTCCGGTAGGCAGGAAGGGGGTAGAAGTGCCCGGTAGGCAGGAAGGGGGTAGAAGTGCCCTGTAGGCAGGGAGGGGGTAGAAGTGCCCGGTAGGCAGGAAGGGGGTAGAAGTGCCCTGTAGGCAGGAAGGGGGTAGAAGTGCCCGGTAGGCAAGAAGGGGGTAGAAGTGCCCTGTAGGCAGGAAGGGGGTAGAAGTGCCCGGTAGGCAGGAAGGGGGTAGAAGTGCCCTGTAGGCAGGAAGGGGGTAGAAGTGCCCTGTAGGCAGGGAGAGGGTAGAAGTGCCCTGTAGGCAGGAAGGGGGTAGAAGTGCCCGGTAGGCAGGAAGGGGGTAGAAGTGCCCGGTAGGCAGGAAGGGGGTAGAAGTGCCCGGTAGGCAGGAAGGGGGTAGAAGTGCCCTGTAGGCAGGGAGAGGGTAGAAGAGCCCGGTAGGCAGGAAGGGGGTAGAAGTGTCCGGTAGGCAGGAAGGGGGTAGAAGTGCCCGATAGGCAGGAAGGGGGTAGAAGTGCCCTGTAGGCAGGAAGGGGGTAGAAGTGCCCTGTAGGCAGGAAGGGGGTAGAAGTGCCCGGTAGGCAGGAAGGGGGTAGAAGTGCCCGGTAGGCAGGAAGGGGGTAGAAGTGCCCTGTAGGCAGGAAGGGGGTAGAAGTGTCCGGTAGGCAGGAAGGGGGTAGAAGTGTCCGGTAGGCGAGGGGTTAATATTTATTTGGGACATTATTTACATGATTAATCTAGTTTTATGGAATTCACAATTGATTCTTCTATTTCTTTCCTTGTATGCAGCTGAATGGAGGTTCTACTAGATTTCTTTTATGTAGAAGATTGTCAGCACCTCATTGAATATATATTGTTACCGGGTATAATCCCTACTACACCATTGGTCTGGGGAAATATTATACAGCCAGTGTTTAAAATAGAGATTCCTTCATCTATAGGGCGCGGCACCCATTTCTAATTGTAACACGTCACCACATATGCAGACGAGAATGTGATTGGGAGCCAGCAAACTTTTTCATAATGAAAATCAACATCTCCGTGGCTCACAAGTCATTTTATATTCATTTTTCCTGCTAAAAATAACACTGACACTGTACTAATGGCACTAGGCAGCAAGAGATTGACATCTGGGGGGGCGATCAAAGGGTTAACTGTGTGCTTTTTCTCTATGTCCTGTGTCTGTGTGCTTCACTGTAATCACACTGCTTTGCATGGCTGTGCTGTTTTCAGCCATCCAAAGCAGTGTGCACGATCCGACAGGGAGGAGAAATGTTTTGTTTACAAACAGTTCTCCTCGTCGGAGATCCTCGGCAAACACCGGGCACCGGTGAGTGAAAACCGGCCCGCACCTGGTGATTGACAGCCACGACCACCAATGGCGGCACTTGTAGGGCGCGTACACACCTCTCGTGCGCCCCCTACCACAAATACAATATCACGTGTGTGTGTGTGTGTGTGATTTTGCACACCCGTGTCGCCCTGTAGCAGTATTTCAGCTATGGGGCGGTCGGGAAGCTGTTAATAATGAAACTAATATTTATAATGATAATAATCCCAATAATAATGGTAATAATAGTATTAAGAATGGAAATAATCATTTTTTATTTGTTTTATTTATAGGTGCGCAACAAATTCAATAAATCGTAATCTTCTCATCCATCAACCAATCACATGGTACACATAGTACAGGACCTCTACCGCCATGTCATTGGTTATAATGTATGCGGAATCTGCGTTTTGTTGTATTTGCTTCTCACCTACAAATAAAAAATCAATTTCTAATCCTATTATTGCCATTATTATTCGGATGATTCTCATTATAAATATTATTTCTATTATTAATATTATCACGCCAATACTAAGGAGGCGAAGCAGCCATCTTGGATATTGCGTTGGCTGGGAATCGAACCCAGGTCAGCTGCTTGGAAAGCAGCTATGCTAACCACTACACCACCAACACGAGGTTGCATGTTTTTAGAGTGTGGGAGGAAACCGGAGTACCCAGAGGAAACCCACGCAGGCACAGGGAGAACATGCAAACTCCATGCAGATAGGGTCCTGGTCAGGATTTCAACCAAGGACCCCAGTGCTGCAAGGCTAACCAATAAGCCTCTGTGCTGCCCATGTGTGGCCTCTGATGTATAAGGCCCGCCCCCGCGGAGCGGGGTAAATCAGTGATGTCCAGTAGAGGTTAGAGATGATGTCTTCAGCTGTACATTATTGGGTGGACGGGTTCGGGGATGTCGTCCATCTTATTTCCCACATGAGTGTCCTGTCTGTGAACATGAGGAGAACTCTTTGTGTGAGATGTTGGTCTGTGGAGCGGCCATGTGAAGAACGCTTCGTGCTCATGTCTTCTGATGGTGAAGGTCTCCTCTGTGCCCCCAACCTGACCCTTAGACAACCTCATATAGGACGTCGCTGGTAGTCAGAGTTCTCATTGGCCCCAGCAAAAAAGGCCTCAAGCTGGGATGACGACTCCTCCCACTTCTGAAGCCAAGAAGCGTTCCTGACGTTTCTCTGAGACTTTAACCTCCAAGGCCAGACTTAAGCCAGGGGCCCAGTTCAGTCACAATCCTGGGGCCCCTAATACCACAAACCTACAGACAAGTTCTATTAAACATCCTAAGGGGAAGCCACCATTTCTCAAAGTGGGGGGACATCTGTTGGCCTTTGGGGTCACCTGGTCAGAGACATCTCTGCTTGGGTAAGAGACGTGGTGTCCAGAGGCTACAGGCTGGAGTTCCACTCCCTGCCCCCACCACGCTTCGTGTTGCCTTTGTCCCCGCATAGACTACTGGTCCTCCATGCTGCTCCTGCAGATCTTTTTGTTCTTTTTTTTTATTTCATGGCTTTCAAACTAACTGCACCGTGCAGCTTAGTACAGAATTTCATCAATGTCAGGATGACTGAACTCCCACGCCTGCGCGAGATTGAAGTCACCTTGGCCCAGCCAATTAAAATGGCTGGAGATTAGTGCCCAAGAGCCGCCTGGCTGAAGATGTCAGTGGCTGGTGGGGAGCTCCGGTACACCTCATCACTGGAGCCAAGAAAAGAACAGTTCTGCTTTAAGACTAATGGAGGACCTTTTTGGTTGGTCTACGCTTCTTCCGTCGCAGCAATAATTTCTGTAGGATAGAACGGGCAGTATCGCTAGGAATTGCTCCTCTGGATTGGACACTGGGATGGACAGTCATGGTTGTCCATTCTCGCCTATTGCCAGAACTCGATCGTAGGATCATGTCTTTTGTTGGAAAGACGCCAGAAGTCGTTGATGGTAAAGTGTTATCTAATGCTGGAAAGAGTAAACCTCTTGTTGATGTGCTGGAAGGATGAACACGGATGGGATCCCTGGGAGGTGCAACGCTGGGAATGGGAACGTCAGTATGATCCGTAGGGCTGTCCACATTTTCATTTTTTGGTGGGATGGTGTCACTCTCTGGTGGATTGAGCTCGCGGTGCCTGAACCCCTTGGTTGGCCTGCGCCTTTTCATTTGCCGGCATAAATCCTTTAGGCGAGCGCAGATGGGATCCCTAGTAGGTGCGACGCTGGGAATGGGAGAGTCAATCTTGTCCATAGCGTTGTCTGCATTTTCCCCTTTTGGTGGAATGATGACACTCGGTGGGATAATGTCTGTCTTCCATGGGGTCTCCTCTTTGTGCTTGACCACCATTTTTGGCATGCGGTTCTTCATTTGCCGGCATAGGTGAACACTGAGGGAATCCCGAGGTGTGATGCTGCCAATGGGAATGTCGGTATCATCCGTAGCGTTGTCCGCATTTTCAATTGTTGGTAGGAAGGTGTCATTACTTTCTGGTAGAATGATGTCACTCTGTGGGCTGATGTTGCTACTCTGCTGACCCAAGGAGATCTCCCCATTGTACCAACAGCAGAAAGGTTTCCGGGTTTTTACTCCAACCGTTTCCTTGTTCTAAAGCCTCAAGGAGGACATAGGCTGCATTTACTGGGGGGATTAGGGGGCATACAGGGGATTCCTGGGGCTGGGATCACTGTGAATAGTGGGGGGTTGGCATTGCTGAAATTTCGCACTGAGCTGTGCGGGTGCAGCTTAGTGTACTGGGGTGGATAGGCAGGTAAGACACACATCACTCCACAATTGGGATGCCATTGTGATGGTGACCGTCTCTTTGGTGCCTCTTGAGACATCTCCATAAAGGACGTCACTGGCAGGAAGGGTTCTCATTGGCCCCAGCAGAAAAGGCCTCAAGCTGGAAAGACTCCTTCCACTTCTGAAGCCAATCAGAGTTCCTTTCTTTTCTCCCAGGCTTAGGCCTCTAAGGCCAAACCTAGGCCAGGGGCCCAGTTCAGTCACAATCCTGGGGCCCCTAATCCCCAAACCTTCAGACTAGTCCTATTAAACCTCCTGAAGGGAAGTCCCCATTTCCTAAAGTGGGGGGATGTCTGTTGGCCTTTGGGGTCACCTGGTCAGCAGACATCTCAGAAGCTCAGGTAAGAGACGTGGTGTCCAGGGGCTACAGGCTAGAGTTCATCTCCCTGCCCCCACCCCGCTTCGTGTTGTCCAAACTGCCGGTGTCCCCGCAGGGACTAGCGGTCCTCCATGCTGCTCCTGCAGATCTGCTGACCCAAGGAGATCTCCCCATTGGACCAACAGCAGAAAGGTTTCCGGGTTTTTACTCCAACCGTTTCCTTGTTCTAAAGCCTCAAGGAGGACATAGGCTGCATTCACTGGGGGGATTAGGGGGCATACAGGGGATTCCTGAGGCTGGGATCACTGTGAACAGTGGGGGATGGGAAGTCTGTACAAAGCAATGACAGGCTGAGCCGGGACCATTCCCATGTATCCGCACATCCATCGGTCATCTGTGGTCAGGGAAGGATGAGCGATCCTGGCCCTAACCGTAGATGACCGATGGATGTGCGGATACATGGGAATGGTCGCGGCTCCTGTCAGCCTGTCATTGCTTTGTACAGACTTCCCATCCCCCACTGTTCACAGTGATCCCATCCGCAGGAATCCGCTGTATGCCCCTAATCCCCCGAGTGAATGCAGCCTATGTCCTCCTTGAGCTCGGGTTCACACCAATGCGGTGCGGGAAACGCTGCGAATCCTGTACGTTTCCCGCACCACATTGCAATCGCATCACGTTCATGCGATCTGGTGCGGGAGTCAGTAATAAATTATTGACACCCGAAACAGATGACAAGACGCGATGTGATTGCCAGAAATCACATGACATGGGTGAGAAGACCCATACCATGTGATTCAGGTGCGGATCTAAAGACAGTCCTGCACCTTTGTGGTGCGGATGCGATGTGATTTGAGCCATAGGAAGTGTATGGCCCAAATCGCAGCGCACAGACATTTGCATGGAATGCGCAGAGGAATGCGGTGTGATTCCTGTGCAGACTCCATGCAGTGTCCCGCACCACATAGTGTGAACCGGCTGGGAGGCTTTAGAACAGGGAAAAGGTTGGAGTAAGGCCCCGGTCACAGGGGGCGTACTAATCCGTACAGCCGTGAGGGGGCGTGTTTACTTGGGGGATGTACCGGTGTTCATGCATCCCTGTGCAGGCAGGTTCATTGATGTCAGTTGGGATGCAGCGGCTGCATGGATACAGACACTGCTCCCAATGTAACATCTGTGCGGGTGAACAGCTGTGAACACAGATAGTGTGCGTTCAGGGCCATGCATCCATACGGATGTCAGATTGGGATCAGCATCTGTGTCCATGTTACCACTACGTCCCAACTGACATCAATGGAACTGCCTGCACAGGGGTGCATGAACACCGGGACATCCCCTGCAAATAAACACGGCCCCCCACAGCGGTACAGATTGGTATGTCCCCTGTGAATGTGGCCTAAAAACCGGGAACTATTCTGCTGTTGGTCCAATGGGGAGATCTCCTTGGGTCAGCAGATCTGCAGGAGCAGCATGGAGGACCGCTAGTCCCTGCGGGGACACCGGCAGGTTGGACAACACGAAGCGGGGTGGGGGCAGGGAGATGAACTCTAGCCTGTAGCCCCTGGACACCACGTCTCTTACCTGAGCTTCTGAGATGTCTGCTGACCAGGTGACCCCAAAGGCCAACAGACGTCACCCCACTTTAGAAAGTAGGGAAATCCCTGCAGGAGGTTTAATAGGACTAGTCTGCAGGTTTGAGGATTAGGGGCCCCAGGATTGTGACTGAACTGGGCCCCTGGCTTAGGTCTGCTCTTGGAGGATGAAGCTTGGGAGAAAAGAAAGAAACTCTGATTGGCTTCCGAAGTGGGAGGAGTCTTTCCAGCTTGAGGCCTTTTCTGCTGGGACCAATGAGAACCCTTCCTGCCAGTGACGTCCTTTATGGAGATGTCTGAAGAGGCACCAAAGAGACGTTCACCATCAACATGGCGCCCCGAATGCAGTGTGATGTTGCTGCAATTGTCGCATGGCAAGACGCATGAGAATTGCGGGATGACGTGTGTGTTACATCGCACCTGGCTGAAGGCACCAAAGAGACGTCCACCATCAGAAGACATATATACAATGTTCTCTCTATATTGGGGTGTCACCCCTCCCCCATCATATCTGTATATACAATGTTCTCTCTATATTGGGGTGTCCCCCCCCCATCATATCTGTACATACAATGCTCTCTCTATATTGGGGTGTCACCCCTCCCCCATCATATCTGTATATACAATGTTCTCTCTATATTGGGGTGTCACCCCTCCCCCATCATATCTGTGTATACAATGTTCTCTCTATATTGGGGTGTCACCCCCCCATCATATCTGTGTATACAATGTTCTCTCTATATTGGGGTGTCACCCCTCCCCCATCATATCTGTATATACAATGTTCTCTCTATATTGGGTTCCCCCCCCCATCATATCTGTATATACAATGTTCTCTCTATATTGGGGTGTCTCCCCTCCCCCATCATATCTGTGTATACAATGTTCTCTCTATATTGGGGTGTCACCCCTCCCCCATATCTGTATATACAATGTTCTCTCTATATTGGGGTGTCACCCCTCCCCCATCATATCTGTGTATCTAATGTTCTCTCTGAGTCTTGTGGCCGGCCTCTTCGGTTGGCCCGCGCTTCTTCTTTAGCCGCAATACATTCTATAGGTGTCAGACACCACCTGACGGTATCTCTAGTGGCCCACAGTGCGGGGTTCCTCAGCACGCGGGGTCTAAGTCCCAATCTGCTTATGCACCAGGGCCCCTGATGGTGGGGATGGACTTGGAGCAGACCGAGACCAGGGCGCGACCCCTGAGTATGTCCAGCAGTGGTAGAGAGTACCGTCAGAGGTGTTGCGGGAAATAGAGCCTGACAAGAAGAGGCTGGTGGGCCTTGCAGCAGGGACTGATCCTTGCGGGATGGATGGATGGACAGTCAGCGTGACGTAAGGCGTAGTCAGGCAGGCCGGGTCAGCAACGTGCGGGCAGTGAGGTACCGGAGGAGCAGGCAGGAGAGTGGTCAGGGTCACGAGCCGGGTTCAGCAACGTGCGGGCAGCGAGGTACCGGAGGAGCAGGCAGAGAATGGTCAGGGTCACGAGCCGGGTTCAGCAATGTGCGGGCAGCGAGGTACCGGAGGAGCAGGCAGCAGAGTGGTCAGGGTCACGAGCCGGGTTCAGCAACGTGCGGGCAGCGAGGTACCGGAGGAGCAGGCAGAGAATGGTCAGGGTCACGAGCCGGGTTCAGCAACGTGCGGGCAGCGAGGTACCGGAGGAGCAGGCAGGAGAGTGGTCAGGGTCACGAGCCGGGTTCAGCAACGTGCGGGCAGCGAGGCACCGGAGGAGCAGGCAGAGAATGGTCAGGTCAAGCAGGAGACAACCAGCAGGGTCAGGATCAAGCAGAGGTCGGCAACAGGAAACTTCACAAACCAGATGACAGGAACAGGATAATAAGACATACCTCCTGTCCTGTTTAAATAGCGCGCCCTGCGCTGTCATTGGTGCCAGGCGCCTGTCCGCGATCGGGAGTGCGCATGCGCGGCCGTCGCCGCCGCCACGATCGCCCAGGGCCCACTGGCTAGAGCGTGTCGGTGTTCTGTGCATGCGCCACCCGGCGTATCGCGGCAGAACACCCGACCCCTGACAATAGGTGAATACGGCTGCGATATTTAGGAGGTGACACAGTCGAAGATGAAACAGTCTGCTGGACATATAATTGGATGTCTCCCGCACAAGATGACGGCGACCTGGTATGAGGTGGGATTGTTGAGATTTTTCACCTTAGGTCGCTTGTGCTTCTTCTTTCGCTGGAATAAATTGCGTGGATTAAAGCGGGTGCCATCACTAGGAGATGCACCGCTGGGATGGCCAGTCGGTTGGTCAGTCCCAGAACTAATGTCATCGCTTGGTGGTTGGATGATGTCACTGATTGATGACATGGTAGAATATCTCTTAGGAATGATGTCATGCGTTGATGGGACGGCATCATCACCCTGTGGAATGACATCACTCGTTGATGGGACGGTATCATCAACCTGTGGAATGACATCACTCAGTAATGGGACGGTATCATCGCCCTGTGGAATGACGTCACTCATTGATGAGAACATTTTGCCATAACTGAACTCTGTGGTTGTCCAGCGCCTCTTCATTGCCCGGCATAAATCCCGTAGGATAAAACGGGCGGTATCGCTAGGAATTTCACCTCTGGATTGGACACTGGGATGGGCAGTCATGGTTGTCCATTCTCGACTATTGCCAGAACTCGATCGTAGGATCATGTCTTTTGTTGGAAAGACGCCAGAAGTCGTTGATGGTAAAGTGTTATCTAATGCTGGAAAGAGTAAACCTCTTGTTGATGTGCTGGAAGGATGACCACGGATGGGATCCCTGGGAGGTGCGACGCTGGGAATGGGAAAGTCAGAATCTCCCGTAGCACTGTCCGCATATTCATCTTTTGGTGGTATGTGGTCACTCTCTGGTAGATTGAGCTTGCGGTGCCTGAACTCCTTGGTTGGCCTGCGCCTCCCCATTGGCCGGCATAGATCCCGTAGGTGAGCACGGATGTCATCCCTGGGAGGTGGGACGCTGGGAATGGGAAGGTCAGTCTCTTCCATAGCACTGTCCACACTTTCACTTGTTGATGGGAAGATGTTAATGTTCCTGAGCCGCTTGTTTCGCTCGCTCCTCCTCATTTCCCGGAGTAAATCCGTTATGTGAGCACGGACGTCATTGCTAGGAGGTGTGAGGATGGGAGTACGAAAGTCAGCCTGGTCCATAGTGATGTCTATTGTTAGATTGATGTCAATCGTCGGTGGGTTGATGTTGCTTTTCGTTGGTTGGATCCATTGGTGAAATGGCTTGAAATATTTTAGGAACATTACCAGCAGCAAGATGATAAGTCCCAACAAGCATTCTGATTGGTGCTCAGCAACAGTATTTATAAGCATGGGTAGCACTGTGTTCCCTAAGGCCGCCCACCCATTGGACCAGACTGACTGGAGCTCAGCAACCATCCATTGGTAGCAGTCAGTGGCATTTATAAGCATGGGTGGGATTCTGTTCCCTAAGGCTGCCCACCCATTGGACCAGACTGACTGGAGCCCAGCAAACATCCATTGGTAGCAGTCAGTGGCATTTATAAGCATGGGTGGGGCTGTGTTCCCTAAGGCTGCCCACCCATTGGACCAGACTGACTGGAGCTCAGCAACCATCCATTGGTAGCAGTCAGTGGCATTTATAAGCATGGGTGGGGCTGTGTTCTCTGAGGTTGGCCCCTCGCTGTACCAGACATCGAGTAGTTGATAAAAGAATTCAATCAGCTCCAGGAACATCAAATATTGTTCTAATATTGTGGCCAGATGATTCCTGCGCAGGATGTACCTCAGAATGAGAACACTTATCAGGACTGTCCCCTTATACCAGAATGGAATGGTGGCCAGTAGTGAAAACCAACTGATGGGTCCTGGGGACTCATTTTCCAATTCTCTGACCTTTTCCTGCTCCAGTTCTTCCATCATCTTCATGGTCCTCCCCTCCTCCATGCGTATATCTGGGGAGTCTTTGATGAAATATCGGTGTTCCTCCATCATCTTCATGCTCCCCCCCTCCATGCGGATATCTGGGGAGTCTTTGATGAAATTTCTTTGTTCCTCCATAATCTTCATATCATTGTCCTTGTCCATGCCGGTCTTTGTGGAGTCTTTGATGTCCTTCCTGTGTACTCCCCAAGGGAGCAACAGGATAACAATCGCGGCAAAGATTCTGCACATTTTTGTTTTTTTTTTTTTAGAAAAAAAACAGGAGCTCTGTAAGGAAGCAGCTGTCTCTGGTGAGAGAAAACAGCAACTGAGGACTCACAGTGAGGGAGGTCATGTGACCACAGTGAGGGGGGCGGGGTTTATGTGGGACCAATCAGCAGCCTCTGTTCAGCCTGCTTTACTCTGATTGGCTCATCTGGGATCCAGTCTGTTTACAGTGCAAAGTCACAGTGAGGGGGGCGGAGTTTATGTGTGACCAATCAGCAGCCTCTGTTCAGCCTGCTTTACTCTGATTGGCTCATCTGGGATCCAGTCCAGGCGGCTTTGGATTGGATGTTGGGATGTAGAGCAGATCTGGATTGGATCCTATTATATAACATTGATAACATTTCCCTGTATTTATAATATAGACGCCTCTGTTTATATTCATACAATGTTATTATAATGTCATTTTATTTATTTTACTGTATTAATAGGATTGTAATGATTGATATGAATTGTAATATAAACAATAATGGGTGTAATATTAATAATCCCAATAATTATAATACAATAAAGCTGTTCTGTGTATTTGGATGACAGAAATCTCCTGGCCATTCTCTGTGCTGACATTTCCCTGATGTAATGCACACAGGAGCCGCTAGAGGGCAGCAACACTCAGCTCCTCCTGTAGTGTCCCATCACCATAGATTTCCCCCTGGAAGACCCATCACCATGGAGACCAGGCAGGAAGTGATCGGTGTTTTCATAGTGTCTGGAGGGGAAGTTGGGGAAGCTGCGCCCCGGGGTGGCCGGGAAGGGGAAGTGCTGGGGGAAGGGAGACACTGGGGGAAGGGAGACACTGGGGGGGGGGTCAGCCCCCATTATTATTATGGGTAATAAGATGTGTAATCATATATAATGTTATAGTGATACATCGTCATAACTCCTCTGATAGTCACACTTATTGTTATCATTAACCATCACCGCTATACCCCCCCCATCATCACTATACCCCCCCCATCATCACTATACCCCCCCATCATCACTATACCCCCCCATCATCACTATACCCCCCCCATCATCACTATACCCCCCCATCATCACTATACCCCCCCCATCATCACTATTCCCTCCCCCATCATCGCTATACCCCCCCCCATCATCACTATACCCCCACCCATCACCGCTATACCCCCCCATCATCACTATACCCCCCCCCATCATCACTATACCCCCCCCCATCATCACTATACCCCCCCATCATCACTATACCCCCCCCCATCATCGCTGTACCCCCCCCATCACTGCTATATTCCCCCCATCATCGCTATACCCCCCATCATCGCTATACCCCCCCCATCATCGCTATACCCCCCCCATCACCGCTATACCCCCCCATCATTTCTATACCCCCCCATCATCACTATACCCCCCCATCATCGCTATACCCCCCCCCCCATCATCGCTATACCCCCCCATCATCGCTATACCCCGCCATCATCGCTATACCCCCCCATCATCACTATACCCCCCCATCATCGCTATACCCCCCCCCCATCATCGCTGTACCCCCCCCATCACTGCTATATCCCCCCCATCATCGCTATACCCCCCATCATCGCTATACCCCACCATCATCACTGTACACCCCCCATCATCGGTGTACACCCCCCCCACCATCATCGCTGTACACCCCCCCCCACCATCATCACTGTACACCCCCCCATCATCGCTGTACACCCCCCCCCCACCATCATCGCTGTACACCCCACCATCATCGCTGTACACCCCCACATCATCACTGTACACCCCCCCCCACCATGGCTGTACACCCCCCCCCCATGTTTGGAACCCCCTGGATGACCTTTACCCGGGTAATCAGGACGGATGGCGGATGCAATGCTTTACAAGCTGCTAATAAAACAATTATAAATACACATTTTTTTTACCTGCAAAACACGGCATTTATTTATTTATTTCATTGTTTTTTAAGGTGAACTTCTATTGGTGGAGAATATTTCTCTGGCTGTCAGTTTGCATTTGTATCTTCTATGCTGGGAAAAGGTTTCTTTGAGTTGTGATGATTTGGTTTGTGATTCTGATGGGTCACCATTGTGAACTAACCATCCGTTTTACTCTTCTAGAAGATCAGGAAATATTCCCGGACACATTCCTTGCTGACCCCCCAACATTAATAAAAGGGGGCGTTCAGAAGAGGGCGACAGACCCCAGTGTAGGCGAAGGGATGATGGCGTGCCCCCTGTCTTCTCTGACAGCCAATGGTGAGTTCACATGGGGAATGCCCTTCATCACTGAGCTGACAACACTGTCTCTGCTGCACTGAAATCCCAAGCAGTGTTGTCAGCCCCGGCCAGTTCTTCTCTGTATTACTAATAGCGTGTTAGGAGGCCTGGATCCCAAATGGGAAAACAGATTTGATGAAGAGAGGCAGCTCTGTAATGTGGGGTATCCCTGAGGGTCCCCAGAAAAGTGTCCAAGGATGAGAGTGCCCCCGGATAGTGTACGTCCAGTAAATGTTTATCAAATGTTACTTCAACTTTAAAGGATAAATGTAAAGGTGTACAACCCCCCCTCCCATCCCCCGATACCTGCTGTACAACCCCCCCTCCCATCCCCCGATACCTGCTGTACAACCCCCCCTCCCATCCCCTGATACCTGCTGTACTTACCTTTGGGGTGGGAGCTGTCAGGGCTCCCACAGGTGACCCAGTAGTCCAGGGATTCTCTGGGCAGCACTTCCTGGAAGGAGAAAGTACAGAGGGACCTGTGGGGGGGGGGGTACGGTGTTCATACACCCTTTGCACTGCATTTGTATTGTGGAGCTCACGGTGAGCTGACTATCTTCTACCCCCTCTGCTATGATATGCCCCCCCCCCCCCCCATGTATGTATGGTGGCATCAGTCTTGGGCAAGCGCCTGGTGCTGAAATCAGCGCCATCCATCAACTCTCATCCATTCTTCAAAACATCACGGTCAGACAGCGGTGGGGGGGGGATAGAGGGGCGTGCTGTCAACCACGCTAGCCCCCAGTCTACAGCACATGTAATACATACATGCACTCTGTCACCTAGAGCTCAGGATGAAATACACATTATAGATTCTCCTTTGAAGCTGGACTCCAGGTATGAAAAGAACATCAATGAATCCTCATAATCTCCTGTACAGCAGAGCTCAGGCTGGGAGATGGAGGAGCATCAGAGGGAACCAATAGGAATAGATAGAATTTGTGGTGGTTTTTGCCCATGTGATTGGTTCTGGCCTTTTTCACATAACCGTTCCAATCAGGTCCACCTGTCAGTTTTTGGATTTGGCTAAACAGGCCAGACTTCCCTCCCCGCCTCCATCAATGAGACTTCCCTCCCCACCTCCATCAATGAGACTTCCCTCCCCACCTCCATCAATGAGACTTTCCTCCTCACATCCACCAATGAGCCCCCACTGGGTTGTTTTCTTTTTGTGCTAAAAAGATTGGGGAAAAAAAACCAAACCGTTTTCTTTGTTCTGTTATACAATTTTGCACATTCTCCTCCAGGTTGCTGATGCCTCTCCAGTCGCCGTCATCTCGTCCAGCGTGCCCGCCAGTACTGGGGTGCACTTACCTGCGGGCGCCGTAGTTACTTTGGCTCCGCCCCCAGACATCATCGGGATGAAGGACAGCGGAGGAGATGTAAGTCCCTGATTTCAGTCTTCTGCTTCATTCTGCCTCAAGTATTCAGGGAAAGGTTAAAGCTGTCACTTTGTAACAGGTTCTCTTTATAGCCCCGCCTCCTCTGCGGCTCTTTTTGTATAAACGGTTTGGTTAGGAAGGGAAGGATTACCATACACTTACAGATCTAAAGCCAGCGAGTTATAGAGGAAATAATGCAGCATGCAGACCTTTTACTAAAGCGCAACTCCACCAAAAAGGGGAAATTCCGCTTTAGCCACTTGCCTACCGGGCACTTATACCCCCTTCCTTACCAGGCCAATTTTCAGCTTTCAGCGCTCTCACACTTTGAATGACAATTACTCAGTCATGCAACACATATAAAATTTTCGTCCTTTTTTTCACACAAATAGAGCATTATTTTGGTGGTATTTACTCACCACTGGGTTTTTTATTTTTTGCACTATAAATGAAAAAAGACCGAAAATTTTGAAATAAAATGCGTTTTTATTAGTTTTTGTTATAAAATTTTTCAAATAAGTAATTTTTCTTCATATATCTTCACCAAAATTTATACTACTACATTTGTTTGGTAAAAATAACACAAATCAGTGCATATTATTTGGTCTGTGTGAAAGCTAGAAAGTCTACAAGCTATGGTACCAATCATTGAAAATTGATCACACCTGATGTACCGATGCCCTATCTCATTTCTTGAGGCCCTAACAAGCCAGAACAGTACAAATACCCCATAAATGACCCCTTTTTGGAAAGTAGACATTCCAAAGTATTCAGTAAGAGGCATGGTGAGTTTTTTAAAGCTGTAGTTTTTTCCAAAAATTCTTTGGAAAATTAAATTTTATTTATTTTTTTTTTTTTTTCCCAAAAGATTGGCATATTAACAAGTTATTTCTCACACACAGCACAGGTATACTTGCAACTACACCCCAAAATATTTTCTGCTGCTTCTCCTGAATATAATGATACCAAATGTGTTAGACTTTTGAACATCCTGACCACATAGAGAGGCCCAACATGCAAGGAGCATCAACAAGTGTTCTAGGGACATAAATTACACATCTAACATCTTGACTACGTATTACAATTTTGAAGGCCTTAAAGCACCAGGACAATGGAATTACCCACAAAATGACTCCATTTTGAGAAGCAAACACCCCAACCTATAATCCATGAGGCATAATGAGTCTTTTGAACATGTCGTTTATTTCCAAAAGTTTTCGGAATATGCGGGAAGAAAATGAAAATATATTTTTTTTACACAAAGTTGTCGATTTATAAGATATTTCTAACACATAACATGTAAATACCACAAAATACACTCCAAAATACATTTTGCTACTCCTCCTGAATATAACGATACCAAATGTGTGAGACTTTTCCGCAGCCTCACCACATAGAGAGGCCCAACATGCAAGGAGCACCATCAGGTGTTCTAGGGACATAAATTGCACATTTAACATCTTGACTACCTATTACACTTTTGAAGACCTTAAAGCACCAGGACAATTGAATTACCCACAAAATGACTCCATTTTGAGAAGCAAACACCCCAACCTAACTTCCATGAGGCATAATGAGTCTTTTGAACATGTTGTTTATTTCCAAACGTTTTTGGAATATGCGGGAAGAAAATGAAAACTTATTTTTTTTTCCACAAAGTTATCCATTTATAAGATATTTCTAACACATAACATGTAAATACCACAAAATACACCCCAAAATACATTCTACTACTCCTCCTGAATATAACGATACCAAATATGTGAGACTTTTCCGCAGCCTCACCACATAGAGAGGCCCAACATGCAAGGAGCACCATCAGGTGTTCTAGGGACATAATTTACACATCTAGTATCTTGACTACCTATTACACTTTTGAAGGTCTTGAAGCACCAGGACAACTGAATTACCCACAAAATGACCACATTTTGAGAAGCAAACACCCCAACGTATATTCCGTGAGGCATAATGAGTCGTTTGAACATGTCAATTATTACCCAAAGTTTTCAGAATATGCGGGAAGAAAATGAAAACATATTTTTTTTTACAGAAAGTTGTCCATTTATAAAATATTTCTAACACACAGCACGTAAATACCAAAAAAAAAAACCCAAAATACATTCTGCTACCTCTCCTGAGTATGGCAATAGCAAATGTGTGAGACTTTTCTACAGCCTGGCCATATACAGAGGCCCAACATCCAAGTAGCATCTTTAGGCGTTCTAAGGGCAAAAATTACACATCTAATTTCTTGACAACCTAAAACACTTTTGATGGTTTTGGAGGACCAGGACAAAGGAAGCACCCACAAAATGACCCAGTTTTGGAAAGCAAACACTCCAACGTATTTTTTAGGAGGCATAATGAGTCTTTTGAACATGTCGTTTTTTTCCACAAGTTTTCAGAAAATGTGGAAAAAAAATTAAAACTTTATTTTTTTACACAAAGTTGTCGATTTATAAGATATTTCTAACACATAACATGTAAATACCACAAAATACACCCCAAAATACATTCTGCTACTCCTCCTGAGTATGGTAATACCACATGTGTGAGACTTTTCTACAGCCTGACCACATAGAGAGGCCCAACATGCAAGGAGCACCATCAGGTGTTCTAGGGACATAAATTACACATCTAATATCTTGACTACCTATTACAATTTTGAAGGCCCTGAAGCACCAGGACAATGGAATTACCCACAAAATGACCCCATTTTGAGAAGTAAACACCCCAACATATATTCTATGAGGCATAATGAGTCTTTTGAACGTGTCATTTTTTTCCACAAGCTTTCGGACTATGTAAAAAGAAAATGAAAACGTTTTTTTTTACACAACGTTGTTCATTTATAAGATATTTCTAACACATAGCATGTAAATACCACAAAATATTCCCCAAAATACATTCTGCTATTCCTCCTGAGTATGGCAATACCACATATGTGACACTTTATAACAGCCTGGCCACATACAGAGGCCCAACATCAAGGTAGGTGTTCTAGGGACATAAATTACACATCTAATTTCCAGACAACCTATCATTTTTGAAGGCCCTTCATATTTCTAACACATAGCATGTACATACCAAGAATTACACCCCAAAATACATTTGAGAAAATGGTAAGCAAAAGATTACCTGTGGTTTTAGTAGTGCAGTTGTCCACAGAGGAGAGCATTGATCCAGGCAGCAGGCAGGGATGTGGTCAGCTACATCAAAAGCAATTGTCCAGGCAGCAGACAGGATTATTGTCCATTGTCAGTACAGGAAGCAGGCAGATATATCATCAGAGCAGCCAAACCATTGGTCCAGGCAGCAGGCAGAGATGTGGTCAGCAGCCAAAGGATTGTCAAGGCAGAGACACGGCATAGCCAAAATATCAGTCCCGGTAGTAGGCAGGAACATGGTCCATGGTACAGGTAGCAGGCAGAGGCGTGGTCAGTTCATGTGTCAGGCAGCGGCATGTTGGCAATAAGTTGGCAGCAGGCAGAAATATCAGGTTTAGGACCCCGTCAGCTAAGACAGGGGTAGAGGCTTCGTCCCACCCATCTCTTCGAAGCCTCCGGACTA
Organism: Staurois parvus; assembly: GCF_062004578.1. Taxonomy (NCBI): domain Eukaryota; kingdom Metazoa; phylum Chordata; class Amphibia; order Anura; family Ranidae; genus Staurois; species Staurois parvus. The sequence continues at coordinate 281,018 of NW_028319819.1, forward strand.
ACAGACCCTTTTTTGGGAATTATAAAACCCAGAGAAAACCAAAAACTTAGTTTTCTCCACTCCGAAAAACTATTCTGAAGCCCCTCACATATGTGAGACCCCTGTATTATTTTGAATCATAATACTACAAAGCAGGGCAGAAGATCAGTCCAAGCGGCGGGGCAAAAAACGTGGTCAATTAACAAGCCGAGGTCAGTTCTGATGGAAAGCAGAGGCATCGTCAATAAACAGGCCAGGGTCATTTCCAGAGCAGGCAGAGATATGGTCAGTTTAGGCGGCAGGCAGAGGCGTGGTCGAATAACAGGCCAGGGTCAGTTCCAGAACAGGCAGAGGTATGGTCAGTTTAGGCAGCAGGCAGTGGCGTTGTCAAATAACAAGCTAGGGTCATTTCAGGAGCAGGCAGAGGCATGAGGAGTGAATGGCAGGAAATTCATAATTACGTTTACCATACTTCACTAATATTTTACAGAAGTATGGTAACGGCGGAAACAGTAACCTATGCAGAGGCCTGGTTGGGAAGGACACTGAGGACAATAAATGCTGGTGTCTCGTCTAACTCCTCTTCTGGAGCACACCCGACATTTTTTTTGACGTCTTTGACCTCCTTCTCTGCGAGGGACTTTTTCAGGAAAATGCTGTTCCTGGAGTCTACTCACTACATCTGAGTGAACACTTTCTGGTGGGCCTCCAGGGTACAAAAGGGCAGTGACAATTTCTTCCTGATACCAAAGAAAGGGCATGGGTGTCTCGGTGGATTTCCGGTAGATTATATATGTGTTATAAACGGCCAAATTAAAAAAATAAATGGAGACTTTTTTATACCAATGGCGGGTTCTTCTTACAGCAAGGTAGGGCTGGATCATCTGATCATTGAAGTCAACTCCCCCCATGAATAAATTATAATCATGGACACATTCTGGTTTTTGGAATGCGCCATTTTTTCTGGTGATTTGCACGTGGTTGTCATTATGAATTGATGAGAGCATGTAGATGTCTCGTTTGTCCCTCCACTTCAAAGCCAATATCTCTTAGTTCCGCAAAGTCACTGACTCCCCTCTCTGTAGTCTTGTGTTCACCAGCCTTTGCGGGAATCCCTTCCTATTCGATCTCACGGTGCCACATGCTAGTGTTCTCCTTCGGTGAAGATTGCGGAAAAGGGGTAAGCTGGTGTAAAAGTTATCAACATAGAGATGATAACCCTTTTCAAAGAGTGGAAACACAAGCTCCCAAACAACTTTTCCACATGCTCCAATATAATCTGGGCATTCAGGGGGATGCAGTTGGCTGTCCTTTCCTTCGTACACGAGGAAGGCGTACACGTACCCCGTGGCTCTGTCGCATAACTTATAAAGTTTAATCCCATATCGGGCCCTTTTGCTGGGGATAAACTGCTTGAAACTCAGCCTGCCACTGAAGGGGACAAGTGACTCATCCACGCAGATGTGTTTTTCTGGGACAAATAATTGGGCAAATTTATCAGAGAAGAAATTAAGGAGTGGCCGAATTTTATATAGTTTATCATATTCTGGGTCATTTTGAGGAAGGCACTGGGTGTTATCGTTGTAATGCAGGAACCTCATGATCATTTGATATCTTGTTCTGGACATGACTGATGAGAAAACTGGCATGTGATAGATTGGGCGGGTAGACCAGTAGGAGTGTAATTGATTTTTTTTGTGAGTCCCATATTAAATGTGAGGCCCAAAAATGTTTTAAATTCCTCCACTGTCAACTGCTTCCATTCATACGGACGGGCATAACATGAATCTGGGTTTGTAGCTATGAACTGTTGGGCATAGAGGTTGCACTGGTCCACAATTAAATTTAGAAAGTCATTGGTAAAAATTAAATTAAAAAAATCAATAGGGGCAAAATTTTCTGTGTTTACCTGGACTCCTGGCTGGGCAGTAAAAGGGGGGATGTTAGCTGCTCCAGAGTTAGAGGGAAGCCATAGGGGGTTTTGAAGGGCATATGGAAGAGTGGCATGGGTCCTAACCCTTTGGGGCTGAGGTAACACCTGACTAGGACCTGGTCTTTCTTGACGTCCTCCATTTCTTGTGGAAGCCACTGCTCTGCTAGTGGATGCTACCGCGCTACTTTTGGTAGCCTGCTCCTCACCAGAACGCCTTCGTTTGATGGGCACAATTTCCTCCTCCTCCGATGATGATTCTGTAACAGATCCACTGCTTAAAACGGGCTCATACTCCAAATCAGAACCACGCTCATAATCCAAATCAGAATCATGCTCTGAGAGCTCCCGCTGCTCTCGTCGGTCATGGATAAAATTTGGTACGCCTCCTCGCAAGAAAATAATTTTTTGGACATACTGGGACAGTTGAGGCTGCACTGATGGGTGCTGATGAGGCTGCACTTGTGGGTGCTGATGGGGGTACACTGCTAGGTCCTGATGAGGGTGCGCTGATGGGGATGCACTGATGAGAGTGCACTGACGGGTGCTGATGAGGCTGCACTTGTTGGTGATTATAGGGGTGCACTGCTGAGCACTGATGAGGGTGCGCTGTTGGGGGTGCACTGATGGGTGCTGCTGATGAGGCTGCACTAATGGACACTGATGAGGTTGCACTGCTGTGCAATAATGGGCTGCACTGATAAACTGCCACTGATGTGCTCTGATGGGTGCTAATGAGGATCCACTGATAGGGTGGTACTGATGTGTATGAATAAGTGGCACTGATGTACACTGATAAGCTGCAGTGATGAAGCAGCACTGGTGGACACTGATGAGCACCGATAAGTTGCAGTGATGAGACAGCACTGATGAGCACTGATAAGCTGCAGTGATGAAGCAGCACTGGTGGACACTGATGAGCCCTCACTAATGGGCACTGATGAGCACTTGCTGATGGGCACTGATGTGCACAGATCGGCACTGATGAGCACCGATATGCACAGTTGAGCACTGATGGGCACTCACTGGTGGGCACTGATGAGCACAGATGGGTACTGACAGGCACCGATGAGCAGATGGGCACTGATGTGCACTCACTGGTGGACACTGATGAGGACAGATGGGCACTCACTGGTGGGCACTGATGAGCACTGACAGGCACCGATGAGCACTGATGTGCACTCACTGGCGGGTACTGATGAGCACAGATGGGCACTCACTGGTGGGCACTGACATGCACAGATGGGCACCGACGGGCACCGATGAGCACAGATAAGCACTGACGGGCACAGATGAGTACTCACTGGTGGGCACCGAGGAGCACAGATGAGCACTGATGGGCACTGATATACACACTGGCAGGCACAGATGAGCACAGATGGGCATTCACTGGTGGGCACTGATGAGCACAGATGGGCACTGACAGGCACCGAGGAGCACTGATGGGCACTGATGTGCACTCACTGGCGGGTACTGATGAGGACAGATGGGCACTCACTGGTGGGCACTGACATGCACAGATGGGCACTGACGGGCACAGGCACTGATATACACACTGGCAGGCACTGATGAGTACAGATGGGCACTGTAGATCACAGATGGGCACTGTAGATCACAGATGGGCACTGATGAGCAAAGATGGGCACTGTAGATCGCAAATGGTCACTGTAGAGCACAGGGCACTGTAGAGCACTGATGGGCACTGTAGAGCACTGATGGGCACTGTAGATCACAGGTGGGCACTGTAGAGCACTGATGGGCACTGTTGATCACAGGTGGGCACTGTAGAGCACTGATGGGCACTGTAGATCACAGGCGGGCACTGTAGAGCACTGATGGGCACTGTATAGCACTGGTGGGCACTGTATAGCACTGATGGGCACTGTAGATCACAGGTGGGCACTGTAAAGCACAGGTGGGCACTGTAGATCACAAACAGGGCACTGTAGATCACAGACAGGGCAGTGTAGATCACAGATAGGGCACTGTAGATCACAGACAGGGCAGTGTAGATCACAGATAGGGCACTGTAGATCACAGACAGGGCACTGTAGATCACAGACAGGGCACTGTAGATCACAGATAGGGCACTGTAGATCACACTCACAGTTGTAAGAACTGATTCTCTCTCCTTTCCTCACACTCGGTATTGGTGTGAGGAAAGGAGAGAGAAAACCCAGCCATGACCCTGCTGTGTTTACATTTGTGATCGCTCTGTCCAATGAAGAGCGACCACAAATGTAATCAGCAGCTGTAAGTGGCTGTTCACCCCCCTCTTCCTAATGTGCTGTGTCCGAGGGACACAGCCGTCACTGACAGTACCCGATGCGCGCCGCCGGGGGCGCGCGAGAAGCGCGATCACGGGAGGACGTCATATGACGCCCACCCAGAACTGGCCGGCCGCGGTGCAGCCGACATTCGGCTATGCGCGGTCGGCAAGAAGTTAAAGTGACATCAACCACTTGCCTACCGGGCACTTTTACCCCCTTCCTGCCCAGGCCAGATGTCACACTTTAAATAACAATCGCACGGTCATGCAACATTGCATCCAAACTAAATTTATATCTTTTTTTTTGACAAATAGAGCTTTTTTTTGCTATTTAATCATCACTGGGGGGGGGGGGAAGGGGGGTTATTTTGTGCTAAACAAAAGAAAGACCAGACATTATGAAAAAAATATATATTTTCTCTAAAGTTTTGTAAATAGGTGATGTTTCTCCTTCAATGATGTGTGCAGATGAGGCTGCACTGATGGGCACTGAGAGCCAGCACTGATGGGCATTGATTGGTGGGACTGATGGGCACTGACAGCCAGCACTGAGAAGGCACTGATAGTCAGCACTGATGGGTATTGATCAGGAGGCACTGTTGAGGCTGCACCAATATGCAGAACTGATAGACGGCACTGCTGGGCACTGATGGGCACAGACAAGCGGCCCTGATGGGCATTTATTGGAGGGACTGATGGGTACTGACATCCAGCACTGAGGAGACACTGATAGTCAGCACTGATGGGTATTGATGAGGAGGCCGTGTTGAGGCTACACCAATATGATGCACTGATGGGACCTTAAATTCAACACTTATAAGCACTGATAGCGTGCACTGATGGCACCGATACAAAGCACTGATGGGGCTACACTGATAAGTGCCCTGATGATCAGTGTATTTGTCCCCTCTGAGAAATGCCGCTTCCCAGCTCTCCTCTCCTCATGTGCTGTGAGCGGGAGGAGAGGACTGCCGATATCCAGCATTTCTGATTTACACTGATCGGCTGTGATTGGGCACAGCTGACCACATGGTAAAAGGCTGCTCTGATTGGCCCTTTTCTTGGACATATGATCAGCTGTGGCTGAAGGAGACAGGGATCAAAGAATTCTATGTTTTATTGTATTTGCTTCTCACCTACAAATAAAAAAAAATATTTTTTCCATTTCTAATCCTATTATTGCCATTATTATTCGGATAATTATCATTATAAATATTTTTTCTATTATTAATATTATCACGTCAATACTAAGGAGGCGAAGCAGCCATCTTGGATATTGCGTTGGCTGGGAATCGAACCCAGGTCAGCTGCTTGGAAAGCGGCTATGCTAACCACTACACCACCAACACGAGGTTGCATGTTTTTAGAATGTGGGAGAAAACCGGAGTACCCGGAGGAAACCCACGCAGGCACAGGGAGAACATGCAAACTCCATGCAGATAGGGTCCTGGTCAGGATTTCAACCAAGGACCCCAGTGCTGCAAGGCTAACCAATAAGCCTCTGTGCTGCCCATATTTTGGCCTCTGATGTATAAGGCCCGCCCCCGCGGAGCGGGGTAAATCAGTGATGTCCAGTAGAGATTAGAGATGATGTCTTCAGCTGTACATTATTGGCTGGACGGGTTCGGGGATGTCGTCCATCTTATTTCCCACATGAGTGTCCTGTCTGTGAACATGAGGAGAACTCTTTGTGTGAGATGTTGGTCTGTGGAGCGGCCATGTGAAGAACGCTTCGTGCTCATGTCTTCTGATGGTGAAGGTCTCCTCTGTGCCCCCAACCTGACCCTTAGACAACCTCATATAGGACGTCGCTGGTAGTCAGAGTTCTCATTGGCCCCAGCAGAAAAGGCCTCAAGCTGGGATGACGACTCCTCCCACTTCTGAAGCCAAGAAGCGTTCCTGTCGTTTCTCTGAGACTTCAACCTCCAAGGCCAGACTTAAGCCAGGGGCCCAGTTCAGTCACAAGTCTGGGGCCCCTAATCCCCAAACCTACAGACAAGTTCAATGAAACGTCCTAAGGGGAAGCCGCTATTTCCCAACGTGGGGGGACATCCCAATATAGAGAGAACATTGTATATACAGATATGATGGGGGAGGGGTGACACCCCAATATAGAGAGAACATTGTATATACAGATATGATGGGGGGGGTGACACCCCAATATAGAGAGAACATTGTATATACAGATATGATGGGGGGGGTGACACCCCAATATAGAGAGAACATTGTATATACAGATATGATGGGGAAGGGGTGACACCCCAATATAGAGAGAACATTGTATATACAGATATGATGGGGGAGGGGTGACACCCCAATATAGAGAGAACATTGTATATACAGATATGATGGGGGAGGGGTGACACCCCAATATAGAGAGAACATTGTATATACAGATATGATGGGGGAGGGGTGACACCCCAATATAGAGAGAACATTGTATATACAGATATGATGGGGGAGGGGTGACACCCCAATATAGAGAGAACATTGTATATACAGATATGATGGGGAGGGGTGACACCCCAATATAGAGAGAACATTGTATATACAGATATGATGGGGGAGGGGTGACACCCCAATATAGAGAGAACATTGTATATACAGATATGATGGGGGAGGGGTGACACCCCAATATAGAGAGAACATTGTATATACAGATATGATGGGGGGGGTGACACCCCAATATAGAGAGAACATTGTATATACAGATATGATGGGGAGGGGTGACACCCCAATATAGAGAGAACATTGTATATACAGATATGATGGGGGAGGGGTGACACCCCAATATAGAGAGAACATTGTATATACAGATATGATGGGGGGAGGGGTGACACCCCAATATAGAGAGAACATTGTATATACAGATATGATGGGGGAGGGGTGACACCCCAATATA
>NW_028319820.1:0-114275 GCF_062004578.1 Staurois parvus
CACACCCCCACACCAGACATACCACTCCCCCACACCAGACACACCCCTCCCCCACGTACCCCCACACCAGACATACCCCTCCCCCACACCACACACTCCCCCACACACTCCCACACCAGACACACCCCTCCCCCACACACTCCCACACCAGACACACCCCTCCCCCACACACTCCCACACCAGACACACCCCTCCCCCACACACTCTCACACCAGACACACCCCTCCCCCACACCAGACACACCCCTCCCCCACACACTCCCACACCAGACACACCCCTCCCCCACACACCCCCACACCAGACATACCACTCCCCCACACCAGACACACCCCTCCCCCACGTACCCCCACACCAGACACTCCCCCACACACTCCCACACCAGACACACCCCTCTCCCACACACTCCCACACCAGACACACCCCTCTCCCACACACTCCCACACCAGACACACCCCTCCCCCACACACTCCCACACCAGACACACCCCTCCCCCACACACTCCCACACCAGACACACCCCTCTCCCACACACTCCCACACCAGACACACCCCTCCCCCACACACTCCCACACCAGACACACCCCACACACTCCCACACCAGACACACCCCTCTCCCACACCAGACATACCCCTCCCCCACACATCCCCACACCAGACACCCCCCCTCCCCACAACAGACAAACAACAAATGGTAGCTTGCCATCACCCAACAGTTTGTCCGCAGACTGGTCTGCTAGGCCACCACACACACACAGATCTCCGTCTGGAAGATCTGCTACTTTACAATCTGCATGTAATCTGCCAACATGCAGTGCAATTGCATACAGATTGGCAATGAACTTAGACTGAGCACATAGACACTACAATACAACAATCTCCCCGGAGATCTGAGCCCGAGCTTAGTACCCAGAAGTCACTTATTAATTTTATGATTTAATATCCCGAAAGTGGGCGGAGCATAAAATATGTACAAAGAAAAAAAAAAGTTACAAAATATACAAAAAGACACACAATTAGCTATTCACTATGAAATAAAAAGGGAATAAAAACAGAAATAAAACTTTTATCCTGCGACTGGAGCAAGTCAGAGAAAGTCCGCGATTCGCTAGTCATATGGAACCGGCTCCGTACGAATCACACCGTCCATATCTCAGGGTCCTCAATTTATTGAAATATGGATATGGGCGGGACTTTAGCCCCTGGCCAATCAACCCTGGTGGGGTGTTCCTATACCAGCCCACAGGACGTTATGTGTTCTGAAGTGCCCAATCTCAAAAGGGCCTGAAATGGTTCTGATCACTGGGTCAGGGATAGAATTTCTGACACCAGCGCATCAGTCCGATCGCGACAGTACCAATCGCTGTCCAGCTGTCGCAATCAGGCGCCATATAACCGTTTTCTGCGTTTCTCTGGGATTCCACAGGGGCTACAAATACAGTTTTACATGTAGATGGAGCCTACAGTGTGTCCAATCAGAAGGAAGTGTTTTCATCTCTCTGCAACTAATATTTTAGCTGTTATGAGAGATGAAATATATTCCTCTGATCTGTGGGTGTAAATCAGAGCTGGCTGACAATTTGGAGCCACTCCTGGTCTCCTGCTGCTTCCCGAAGCCGAAATGGCTGGAGCTCTTCTTTTAGATTTCAAGAAGGTGGCAAACTCTGGCTACATAGGTGACAACGTTTTATTGGCATCCAGGTGTCACCTCCAGCCTAGAAGCTGCTGTGTCCTTTCAGATGCTGATTGGTGAACATACGTCTCTGACTGAATACTGAACACTGATTGGTGAACATATGTCTCTGGCTGAATACTGAACACTGATTGCTGAACATATGTCTCTGGCTGAATACTGAACACTGATTGCTGAACATATGTCTCTGACTGAATACTGATTGGTGAACATATGTCTCTGACTGAATACTGAACACTGATTGGTGAACATACGTCTCTGACTGAATACTGAACACTGATTGGTGAACATACGTCTCTGACTGAATACTGAACACTGATTGGTGAACATATGTCTCTGACTGAATACTGATTGGTGAACATATGTCTCTGACTGAATACTGAACACAGATTGGTGAACATATGTCTCTGACTGAATACTGAACACTGATTGGTGAACATACGTCTCTGACTGAATACTGAACACTGATTGGTGAACATACGTCTCTGACTGAATACTGAACACTGATTGGTGAACATATGTCTCTGACTGAATACTGATTGGTGAACATATGTCTCTGACTGAATACTGAACACTGATTGGTGAACATATGTCTCTGACTGAATACTGAACACTGATTGGTGAACATACGTCTCTGACTGAATACTGAACACTGATTGGTGAACATACGTCTCTGACTGAATACTGAACACTGATTGGTGAACATATGTCTCTGACTGAATACTGAACACTGATTGGTGAACATATGTCTCTGACTGAATACTGAACACAGATTGGTGGACATATGTCTCTGACTGAATACTGAACACAGATTGGTGGACATATGTCTCTGACTGAATACTGAACACAGATTGGTGGACATATGTCTTTGACTGAATACTGAACACTGATTGGTGAACATATGTCTCTGACTGAATACTGATTGGAGGACATATGTCTCTGACTGAATACTGAACACTGATTGGTGAACATATGTCTCTGACTGAATACTGATTGGAGGACATATGTCTCTGACTGAATACTGAACACGGATTGGTGAACATATGTCTCTGACTGAATACTGAACACGGATCTGTAATAACACGGAATGAGACGAGATCTACAATTACAGATTTCTACAGATCACATCACATCTCAGCTACCCGAATCTTACATTCATGTTATATAAATTATTAGATGTGAAATCGTGAACAGATATAATCTTTGTACCTTTCTTCTTCTAAATTTTACTGTCACATGACTCCAATGGCCATAAATGCTTTCTCACAGCGCACCCGCCGGGCGTGTCTCCTACGTCGCAGTGACATAAATTGCCGGAAGTGACGTAAATGACCGGTGGCCGTGAACAGTGCAAGGTAGCGCCGTCACTTCCAGAGGTGACATAGCATTGTGCATGGCGCTCGGCAGAGTTCCCATGGAAACTGAACGCTTGGCTGAATTCTTTTAGTACAGAAGCAGCACAGCGGCCGCAGTAGTGCTGCTTTCTACAGTACTGATGACGACAGCATGACACTTGCAGCTCTCAGTCCCTCCTGTAGGCCAAAGCAGGCAAGGAGGAGCTGTAGCACATGACGCCGATGGCTGGGCAGGATGGGGGCAGGGCTGGTCGGGATGGGGGTGGTGCTGAGCGGGATGGGGGTGGTGCCAAGCGGGACGAGGGCAGGGCTGGGTGGGATGGGGGTGGTGCCGAGAGGGATGGGGGGCAGAACTGGATGGGGGAAGGGGTTGTACCAATCTGGATGGGGGCAGGTCGGAGAGGGGTGGGGGTAGTGCTGAGTGGGATAGGGGCAGTGCCGAGCAAGATGGGGGCAGGGCTGGGTGGGATGGGGGTGGTGCCAAGCAGGATGGGGGCAGGTTTGGGTGGGAATGAGGGTGGTGCCGAGCGGGATGGGGGAAGAGCTGGGTGAAATGGGGGTGGTGCCAAACAGGATGCGGGAAGGGGTTGTACCAAGCTAGATGGGGGCAGGTCTGGGAGGGATGGGGGTGGTGCTGAGCGGGATGGGGGTGGTGCCAAGCGGGACGAGGGCAGGGCTGGGTGGGATGGGGGTGGTGCCGAGAGGGATGGGGGGCTGAACTGGATGGGGGAAGGGGTTGTACCAATCTGGATGGGGCAGGTCGGAGAGGGGTGGGGGTAGTGCTGAGTGGGATAGGGGCAGTGCCGAGCAAGATGGGGCAGGGCTGGGTGGGATGGGGGTGGTGCCAAGCAGGATGGGGGCAGGTTTGGGTGGGAATGAGGGTGGTGCCGAGCGGGATGGGGGAAGAGCTGGGTGAAATGGGGGTGGTGCCAAACAGGATGCGGGAAGGGGTTGTACCAAGCTAGATGGGGGCAGGTCTGGGAGGGATGGGGGTGGTGCTGAGCGGGATGGGAGTGGTGCTGAGCGGGATGGGAGTGGTGCTGAGCGGGATGGGAGTGGTGCTGAGTGGGATGGGGTAGGGCTGGGCAGGATGGGTGTGGTGCTGAGTGGGAGGGGGGCAGAGCTGGGCAGGATGGGGGTGGAGCATAGTGGAAGGGGGAATGGCTGGGTGGAACAGGGGTGGGGCTGAGCGGGACGGGGGCAGGACTAGACAGGATCGGGGTGGTGCCATGTAAAACAGGGGTAGGGCTGGGAAGGATGGGTGTGGTGCCAAGTGGGAGGGGGGCAGGATGGGGGTGGTGCTGAGTGGGAGGGGGCATGGCTGGGCGGGATGGGGGTGGTGCTGAAAATTGCTACACAGAGGACAATGGTGTAAGGAAGCGCCTGTGAGCTGCCACATTTGGCTGCACAGGCAGACCGTTGTCACGACAGATCAGCAGATTTCTAGCTTGGACTGCTATTTCCAATCCAGAGAAGCTGCAATATTGAAAATGCCGAATATAAAAGTTGAAGTTGTTAGACATACTAGTCAGGAGGAAATTTTAATTTTTAACTGGAATTCCACTTTGAACTGAGTTTAGTGTCACTTTCACTGGCTCCTGTCTAAACTTGGTCCCAGTACGATCTTGTACTGTGAGTGCCCCAAGATGGCTGCCTGACTATCCGCCATAGCAGCAGATAAAGCGCTTTGGGTCTCAAGAGAGAAAATAGCTGCAGAAAGTTGATGGATTTTCGAGTTCACGGACCATTCCGGGAGTCTCAGACAATTTCTGAGGTCATCGGTGTTCTCATGAAGCCAGCGCTGAACACAGCAGGTCCGCGACGAGCAAAAGACAGAATGTGAGCCCGGCCTCAGATCTCCACTTCTGGAAGAACCAAGTGCAGCTTCCCTCGCCTGCCACAGCACTAACATTCCTTACTAAATGACAGGTTCTCTTTAATTACACGAGTCACTTTGACCCGGCAATGTCAGCGGGCTGCATCTTTGTACAACCCGGGAAGTGCGCAGTCGCTCGTGCGCGGCATTATTGCCCCGTATGCCTCTTCTGTCATGGCCTCTCCGGAGTGTCCGATCCTGGCAGCTTCGTTCCACACAGGCTGCGTACCCCCCTCCACCATCCCCCCCCCCCCCTCTTCACAGGCAGATAATGACAGGCAGCTGGCAGCAGAACCGGCGGCCCTCCTGCTGCGCTTGAAGCCTCGTTAGGAAGAAAAGCTTTTAATTGCCATTAGACGGAGCTGTGAGTGGCTGGCACAGATACTATGGCACAGAGAGCGCGGTGGGTCAGGAGGTCTGCGGGAGGGAGGCAGGAGGCAAAGGATGAGGGGTGTGAGGTAATAGACGGAAGAGGGAGGGTGAAGATGGAGAAGACGTGACCCAGACAACCCAACACAAAGCGCTGCCAAGACCGTTCAAAGGGTTCCCAATCCGAAGCCCCTTCTACGCTCCTCTATGGCCGCACCCCCCGTCTACGGCCCACTTTGTCTTCTATTATCCCTCAGCAGCATGAACTTTACTGAACCCCAAAAACGGCAAATCGTCTCTTATTGAGGGAAGTGTTTTATATGTAGATGTGATTGGCTGATGGGCTTTTGTTGGATCCGACAGGATTTGTGTTTCCATACAAGTCTATAGGAATGCGGTGTTAGCAAAGATTCATAGTGATGTGAAGGGAGAAGGCGTCTTACCGGAATGTATTCTCAGCATGGAGCCATTACCAGCCCCCCACCCCCCCCTCCCCCCAACCCCCAAAATACTTACAGTGCAGGAAATGCGTATTTGCTCCCCGGCTGATGCTGAATGTTCGCCCCTCACACAGAAACGATCGGTCTAACAATGGAATGTTCGCCCCTCACACAGAAACGATCGGTCTAACAATGGAATGTTCGCCCCTCACACAGAAACGATCGGTCTAACAATGGAATGTTCGCCCCTCACACAGAAACGATCGGTCTAACAATGGAATGTTCGCCCCTCACACAGAAACGATCGGTCTAACAATGGAATGTTCGCCCCTCACACAGAAACGATCGGTCTAACAATGGAATGTTCGCCCCTCACACAGAAACGATCGGTCTAACAATGGAATGTTCGCCCCTCACACAGAAACGATCGGTCTAACAATGGAATGTTCGCCCCTCACACAGAAACGATCGGTCTAACAATGGAATGTTCGCCCCTCACACAGAAACGATCGGTCTAACAATGGAATGTTCGCCCCTCACACAGAAACGATCGGTCTAACAATGGAATGTTCGCCCCTCACACAGAAACGATCGGTCTAACAATGGAATGTTCGCCCCTCACACAGAAATGATCGCTCTAACAATGGAATGTTCTCCCCTCACACAGAAATGATCGGTCTAACAATGGAATGTTCCGTGTAACACTGAGAGACAGAATACAACAACAAATTCAGCAGAAATGCGTCTATTGCAGGCCATAGACAGGTCGAAAATCGGCTGATTTTTCAGCCGAAAAAAAAAATAATCGGACGATTTTTGCACCGTTAGTGGGTTAATTGGTTGGCCATTTTTTGGGGTTTTGGCACATTTTTTTTATCGGTAAAGTTGGAAAAAAATCAGCCGATTTTGCCGATTGGGCGATTTTCTCGGCAATAATCGGCCGATCGTTTTACCGATAAAAATCTGTGCGTGAGCCGTGACCTAAAAGAAGAAGAAAAAGAAGAATTCCAGTCCGCTATTATATTTGACATGAAAAAGTATTGCTGTTGCAACAATGTATCTATTTGTATCCAAATAAAAACATCTGTATCCAAAATAGATACAAATGGATACATTGTTGCAACAGCAATACTTTTTCATGTCAAATATAATAATGGAGCTCTCTGCATGAACAGAAGTAACAAAATGCCGGCCGTAGACGGGACGAAAATCAGGCGATTTGTTTTACCATTGGTGGTAACGTCGGCCTATTGAACAATCAATTTTTCCCTTTTTTTTTTTTTTTTAAAAACGGACGGTTTTTGACCCGTCTATGGCCTGTATTACAAATGATGACTGATCTGCATGTTCATGAGGGAAAGAAGGATTTGATCCCCGATCATTCAGCAGGATTTCTGGCTCCCAGGTGTCTCTCATACAGGTAACAAGCTGAGATTAGAAGCAGTCTCTTAAAGGGAGTGCTGCTAATCTCATTGTGTTACCTGTATAAAAGACACCTGTCCACAGGAGCCATCAAACCATCAGATTCCAAACTCTCCACCATGGCAAAGACCAAAGAGCTGTCCAAGGATGTCAGGGACAAGATGGTAGACCTACACAAGGCTGGACTGGGCTACCAAACTATGGCCAAGCAGCTTGGTGAGAAGGTGACAACAGTTGGTGCAATCATTCACAAATGGAAGAAACACAAAACAAGTGTCAGTCTCCCTAGGTCTGGTGCACCATGCAAGATCTCACCTCGTGGAGTGTCAATGATCATGAGAACAGTGAGGAATCATCCCAGAACTACACGTGAGGATCTTGTCAATGATCTCCAGGCAGCTGGGACCACAGTCACCAAGAAAACAATTGGTAACACACTACACCCACAAGGACTGAAATCCTGCAGTGCCCGCACGGTCCCTCTGCTCAAGAAAGCCCATGTCCAGCCCGTCTGAAGTCTGCCACTGAACATCTGAATGATGCCGAGGAGGACTGGTGGGAAGTGTTGTGGTCAGAGGAGACCAAAATCCAGCTCTTTGGCATCAACTCAACTCACCGTGTTTGGAGGAGGAGGAATGCTGCCTATGACCCCAAGAACACCATCCCAACTGTGAAACATGGTGGGGGAAACATTCTGCTTTGGGGGTGTTTTTCTGCTAAGGGGACAGGACAACTGCACCACATCAAAGGGACGAGGGACGGGGCAATGTACCATCAAATCTTGGGTGAGATCCTTCTTCCCTCAGCCAGGGCATTGAAAATGGGTGGTGGATGGGTGTTCCAGCATGACAATGACCCAAAACACACGGCCAAGGCAACAAAGGAGCGGCTGAAGAAGAAGCACCTTAAGGTCCTGGAGTGGCCTAGCCAGTCTCCAGACCTTCATCCGATTGATAATCTATGGAGGGAGCTTAAAGTTCGAGTTGCCAAACGTCAGCCACCGAACCTTAATGACTTGGAGAGGATCTGCCAAGAGGAGTGGGCCAATATCCCTCCTGAGATGTGTGCGAACCTGGGGGCCAACTCCAGGAAACGTCTGACCTCTGTGATTGCCAACAAGGGATTGGCCACCAAGTACTAAGTCATGTTTTGTGAATGGGATCAAATCCTTCTTTCCCTCATGAACATGCAGATCCGTCATCATTTGTTAGACGCATTTCTGCTGAATTTGTTGTTGTATTCTGTCTCTCAGTGTTACACCGAACATTCCATTGTTAGACCGATCATTTCTGTGTGAGGGGAGAACATTCCATTGTTAGACCGATCATTTCTGTGTGAGGGGCGAACATTCCATTGTTAGACCGATCGTTTCTGTGTGAGGGGTGAACATTCCATTGTTAGACCGATCGTTTCTGTGTGAGGGGCGAACATTCCATTGTTAGACCGATCGTTTCTGTGTGAGGGGCGAACATTCCATTGTTAGACCGATCATTTCTGTGTGAGGGGCGAACATTCCATTGTTAGACCGATCGTTTCTGTGTGAGGGGTGAACATTCCATTGTTAGACCGATCATTTCTGTGTGAGGGGCGAACATGCAGCATCAGCCGGGGAGCAAATACACATTTCCTTCACTGTACCTGAGTCTGAATGTGATCCAGCGATGTGCACGTCTGCAGCAACACCGCTCTCCTCCTGCATGAGGCCCGGCAGCAGGAAGCATTGGCTCCTGCTGCTATCAATCAATATCTGTGCGCAGGGGGCGTGGCTGAGCCGCGCTGTGTGTCAATAGACGTACAAAGTGCGGTTCACGAACAAGCCTGCACGAGTACATCCATAGTAAGCGGCTTGCCAAAGGGGGCACTCAGAAAGCTGGAGGAGCCCGAAGTGATGGCAGGAGACCCCAAAAAAGGAGGATTGGGGCTGCTCTGTGCAAAATTATCACAGAATAGGTAAATATGACATTAAGAAAAAGTTAGACCCTTAGCTACATAGTTAGTCTGGCTGAAAAAAAACACAAAAGTCCATCCAGTTTAACCATTAAAAAAAAAAAAGAAAAAAAAAAGTAATAATCCTCCACCCACAGTTGATCCAGAGGAAGGCAACAAAACCCAGCAAAGCACGATCCAATCTCCTCCTGCAGGGAAGACATTCCTTCCTGATCCCCCGAGAGCCAATCGGATATTCCCTGGATCACCTTTCCCTATAAATGTTATATCCAGTTATATTCTGTGTATCCAAGAAAGGATCCAGGACTTTCCTACAGCAATCCACTGAGCTGGCCACACCCAACTCTGGAGGGAGTCTATTCCACATTCTCACAGCTCTCACTGTAAAGAAACCTTTCCGTGTTTGGAGATGACATTTCTTTTCCTCCAGACGTAAAGAGCGCCCCCTTGTCCTCTGTGATGACCTCAGGGGGAAGAGCTACATACATTTTAAAGTGGTACTAAGCCCGGGTTCACATACATGCGGTGCGGTATATCCCATGTGAATCGCACAGTAACTGCGCCGCATTCCTGGGCCAATCACATGCGATCTGTGTGCGGTGCGATCCGAGTCGTACATTTTGTATGGCTCTAATCGCACCGCAACAAAAACACGCAGGACCCTTTCTTTGGGTCCGCACTAGAATCGTATCGCACGGGTATTCACACCTATACCATCCGATTCTGCGCATCGCACCGCGTTTTGAGAACCACTTTCGGGGTGTTAACATAACATACACCCCCGCAGCGGTTCGCATGAACGCGGTGCGATTCTACTGCGGTGTGGAATTCGCACTGAAAACGCTGAGAATTCCGCGTCGCCTCGCGTGAACCCGGGCTGAAGGCAGGTTTTTGTACCTCAATGAATTCTACGCATTACAGTAAAAAACCGTCTGAGTGCAGCTCCCCCCTCATACTTACCTGAGCCCCACCTCGGACCAGCAATATGCATGAGAGCAGCGGCTCTCCCAGGTCACTCTCTCCTCACTCGCTCACACAGCAGCAAGAGAGAGCGAGGGGGGCGGGGCCGAGACAAGCTCTGTGTGAGTGGACAATGTCCTTTCACAGGAGCGAGCCTGCTCGAGTGCCTCCATAACAAGAAGCTTGCTATTGGCGGCACTCAGCGGGGGGGAGGAGCCAGGACCGCCAATGGGGGACCCAAAAAGAAGAGGATTGGAGGCTGCTCTGTACTAAACCATTACACAGAGCAGGTAAGTATGACGTGTTTGTGGTTTTAAAGAAGAACAATTACAACTTTTTTTTTTTTTAACGGTTGAACTGGATGGACTTTGGTCTCTTTTTCAGCCAGACTAACTATGGAACCTTTAGAATCACTTTAACCACTTAACGCCGGCGCCTCCTGAGTTAAGAGTTTCAGAAGCCGGGAGGCGGGCGGGGTTTTAGGGTCATGTGACCGCCGTGATTCGCTGTCAGGGCAGTCACATGAATGGAAAAGGTCCCGATCGAAAGGGGAGATGGGGACCTTTCCGTGAGTCACGGACATATATGCTGTGACAACGCAAGGCGCGCGCTCTCAGCACATATGTATTCTAATTGCATGCAAATGTACGCCCGCTCGGCGTCAAGACCCCGAATATTTGCGTGTGCTCGGTGACAAGGGGTTATGGACTTGTTCACATGGGCATACGTGTATGAGGGCCATGCTTGACCCACACGGGGATGCGTGCAGCACCTGTGGTGTATTGGCTGTGCGCAGAGCAGCCCCGATCCCCCCCCCCCCCTCTTTGGGGTCCCCCACCAGCACATCTGGCTCCTCCTGCCTTCTGAGTGTCCCTAGAGAAAGCCGCTTGCTATGGGGGGCACTCCTGCAGGCAGTCCTATTAACTTTAATAGGGACACAGCCGCTGCACCCAATTTGACATCCGTGACATCCACATGGCTGGAGCAGCGGCCGTGACGTCTATCTGCTGCATGTCAGCTGACATGAAAGGAACTGCCTGCCTGGGGATGTACGCAGCATCTGTGCATCTCTGCACGGGCATACGCTACACGAGCATCACCCATTTTAATGAGGCTGGACCGTTGGAGCCAACGTTTGTACCTTTACGATCTTTTCTTCTCTTTTTAACTTTTGTTAGAAGTGTTAGGAAACAATAAGGTGCTGCGATAGTTTGTAATATAATAGATTGTGTACTCCGGCCTCCTAAGATGTTATCGATAGTGTACTGTAATAATAGGATATACATTATATTGCCCCCGCCCTCCATATCATGTGATTCGGGTGTTCCAATCCCCTCCATATCATGTGATTCAGGTGTTCCAATCCCCTCCATATCATGTGATTCAGGTGTTCCAATCCCCTCCATATCATGTGATTCAGGTGTTCCAATCCCCTCCCAATCATGTGATTCAGGTGCTCCAATCCCTTCCATATCATGTGATTCAGGTATTCCAATCCCCTCCATATCATGTGATTCAGGTGCTCCAATCCCCTCCCAATCATGTGATTCAGGTGCTCCAATCCCCTCCCAATCATGTGATTCAGGTGTTCCAATCCCTTCCATATCATGTGATTCACGTATTCCAATCCCCTCCCAATCATGTGATTCAGGTGTTCCAAGCCCCTCCCAATCATGTGATTCAGGTGTTCCAATCCCCTCCATATCATGTGATTCAGGTGCTCCAATCCCCTCCATATCATGTGATTCAGGTGTTCCAATCCCCTCCATATCATGTGATTCAGGTGTTCCAATCCCCTCCATATCATGTGATTCAGGTGCTCCAATCCCCTCCATATTATGTGATTCAGGTGTTCCAATCCCCTCCATGGACACAGGTGTATACAATCAAGCCCCTAGGCATGCAGACGGCTTCTACAAACATTGGTGAAAGAATGGGTCGCTCTCAGGAGCTCAGTGACTCCAAGCGTGGTCCCGTGATAGGTGGCCACCTGGGCAATAAGTCCATCCGTGACATTTCCTGGCTACTAAATATTCCACGCTCAACTGTTAGTGGGATTATAACAAAGTGGAAGCAACTGGGAACAACAGCCACTCAGCCACCAAGTGGTAGGCCACGTCACATGACAGAGCGGGGTCAGCGCATGCTGAAGCGCACAGTGCGCAGAAGTCACCAACTGTCTGCAGAGTCAATAGCTAAAGACCTCCAAACTTGGTGTGACCTTCAGATGAGCCCAACAACAGTGCGTAGAGAGCTTCATGGAATGGGTTTCCATGGCCGAGCAGCTGCATCCAAGCCTTCCATCACCAAGTGCAATGCAAAGTGTCGGATGCCGTGGTGTAAAGCACACTGCCACTGGACTCTAGAGCATGGAGACGTGTTCTCTGGAGGGACCAATCACGCTTCTCTGTCTGGCAAGAGTCTGGGTTTGGTGGTGGCCAGGAGAACGGTACTTGCCGGACAGCATTTTGCTAAGTGTAAAGTTTGGTGGAGGAGGGATTATGGTGTGGGGGTGTTCCTCAGGGGTTGGGCTTGGCCCCCTAGTTCCAGTGAAGGGAACTCTTAAGGCGACATTTTGGACAATTTCCTGCTCCCAACTTTGTGGGAGGAGTTTGGGGATGGCCCCTTCCTGTTCCAACATGACTGCCCACCAGTGCACAAAGCAAGGTCCATAAAGACATGGAGGAGCCAGTTTGGGGTGGAGGAACTTGACTGTCCTGCACAGAGTCCTGACCTCAACCCCATAGAACACCTTTGGGATGAATTAGAGCGGAGACTGCGAGCCAGGCCTCCTCCCCCGACATCAGTGCCTGACCTGACAAATGTGCTTCTGGAAGAATGGTCCAACCTTCCCATAGACACCCTCCTAAACCTTGTGGACGGCCTTCCCAGAAGAGTTGAAGCTGTTATAGCTGCAAAGGGTGGGGCCAACTCAATATTGAACCCTACGGACTAAGACTGGGGAGCCATTAAAGGTCATGTGTGTGGAAAGGGCGGAGCCAACTCAATATTGAACCCTACGGACTAAGACTGGGGGGCCATTAAAGGTCATGTGGGTGGAAAGGGCGGAGCCAACTCAATATTGAACCCTACGGACTAAGACTGCGGGGCCATTAAAGGTCATGTGGGTGGAAAGGGCGGAGCCAACTCAATATTGAACCCTACGGACTAAGACTGGGGGGCCATTAAAGGTCATGTATCGTATCACCCACCTACTGAACGACATATCAGACTGGATGTCGCTTCAGTTCCTCAAATTGAACCTTTCCAAAACCGAGCTCCTGATTTCCCCCCCCAGCCCGTACCCCCCTCCCCCCCCATCCTCTCCATCACGACCAACAACGCCACCATCAGTCCCACCCCACAAGCCAAAGTCCTGGGTGTCACTCTAGACTCAGATATGTCCTTCCAACCCCATGTCCAATCATTGGCAAACTCATGCAGGCTCCACCTCCGCAACATATCCAAAATACGTTCGTTCCTAACCCCAGAAACCACTAAACAGCTCGTTCCCTCCCTCATCATCTCATGTCTGGACTACTGCAACTCCCTCCTCACCGGCCGACCTCATCACAGACTATCCCCGCTTCAGTCTATCCTGAACTCAGCGGCCAGACTCATCCACCTTACCAACCGCTCCGCTTCTGCCACCCCCCTCTGTCATTCCCTCCACTGGCCTCCACTCAGTGTCCTCCACCCCCCTCTGTCATTCCCTCCACTGGCTCCACCCCCTCTGTCATTCCCTCCACTGGCTCCACCCCCCTCTGCCAATCCCTCCACTGGCTCCCGATTGCCCAACGCATTAAATTCAAAATACTAACAGACATACAAAGCCATTCATAACTCCGCCCCAATCTACCTCACCGACCTGATACCCAAATACCACCCAACCCGTAATCTTCGCTCCTCACAGGACCTCCTACTTTCTAGCTCCCTGGTCTCCTCCTCCCACGCCCGACTGCAGGACTTCTCCAGGACTTCCCCCATCCTCTGGAACTCACTACCCCAATCCATCAGACTGTCACCTACCCTCCTCACCTTTAGGCGCACCCTGAAAACCCGCCTCTTCAGGGAAGCCTACCCCGCCCTCACCTAACAGCCGATCTCCTCCACTCCTCCTACCACCCCATCCCCCACAGCCACTTCCTACTGTACCACTATCCCCTCCCTCCTAGATTGTAAGCTCCAAGGATCAGGGCCCTCGATCCCCTCGTGTTTTGTATTGTTACTGTATTGTCTCATGTTCTGTCCCCACTATAATGTACAGCGCTGAGCAAACCTTCTGCCGCCATATAAATACTGTATAATAATAATGATGTGTGTGGAAAGGCCGGCAGACTAATATTGAACCCTACGGACTAAGACTGGGGGGACCATTAAAGGTCATGTGGAAAGGCTGGGGCCCAATACTGCGGGCAATATGGTGTATTTGCTTTTAACAGAACCCTATCCTCCCTCCCTCCCTGCAGTCTTCTGGGACATGTGACAGACTACGGGGCTATTTATGAAGCGCAGCACTACTCGCGCATGCGCAGTGGGCACCCGGGTGTGAAGTCACAAGCTGTCACAGCCGGGTGCCCACACTGAACATGCCGACACCTGGAACACCAGACGGCTGGTGAAAAGGGCTGCGGGGAGGACACCGCGGGATCGTGGGACAGGTAAGTGGCTGTTTTTTCCGTTTCTATAGCAGCTGAGTTATTATTTTACAGTGTGAGGGGAACTCCATCTTTACCTGTAGGAGGAGCGGAGGATTGGGTCAGTAAACCTCCTTTTGATGTTCCCCTAGAACAGGGGTAGGCAACCTGCGGCTCTCCAGCTGTTGCAGGACTACAAGTTCCATCATGCCTCTGCAAGTCATAGCTGTAACTGTCAGTTTTGTAATGTTGCAATGCCTCATGGGAAATGTAGTTCCACAACAGCTAGAGAGCCGTAGGTTGCCTACCCCTGGCCTAGACACAAACAAGGGGGCACAGCCCCAGTGGAAGGGATCATTTATGTGCCCGGAGTTGGCCTTTAACAGTCCAGAACTGCCCATTGCCCCCCCTCTCACCTCCTTTATTTTATCCCGTTTCTCTCGGATTTCGGGGTCCCCAGGGTCACCGTTCTTCAGCTCAGGCAGGTTGGGGACGGGTGCCAGCGGTAAGGGTGGATTGTCCTTCTTCTTCATCTCTTCTATCAGCTTACTCTTCTCAGTCTGGATCTCGGCCCGGATCTCCTCCCGAGACTTCTTCAGCTTCTCCTTGGCCTCCTGGAGGGCGCGCTCGTGGTCCGCTCGGATCTTATTCCGCAGCTGCTCCTCCTCCTCCCTGCCGGAAACAAAAAACACACAATCAATAGGACTCGCCCAATCACCTCGCTGCGTATCATCACCTCGCTGCGTATCATCACCTCGAGGACAGAAAGGAGGTTCAAGCATCATGAAACCCAAAAAGAATTTCTGTTTTATTGGCCTCCTATGAAAATACCTGGTGATCCTGCCAGTTGGTGTCACCTCCTCGCTCCTGGTGTCAACGCTCTACAGCCTGACCTGACCTGGGCTCAGCGGCGTTGCCACCAGTGTGCTGCTGCTGCCCCGTTCATTGCCTCTCCCTGCCCCCCACATTTCAGGCAGGAACACCAGAGCAGGCGGATCTAACTAGGTAGCCGATGGCCAACGGTGGCCTGAGGGTGTACTGGGACCTCCCAATCCAGACACACTCTGCCCTCCAGGGTACAAACCTGTCACACTTCACACCCGATGGCCTCAGACAATTCAGATGTTTTCATTTTTGGTGGGGTCACCATGGGCAATGCAACTCTGAAGCAGGGGGGTCTCCAAACTTTCTAAATAAAGGGCCAGTTTACAGTCCTTCAAACTTTAGGAGGACCGGACTGTGGCCAGAGGGAGTAAAAAATGTCTTGGCGAGGAATAGTGCCCCATCATTGGTGTCAGTGGGGGGAATAGTACCCCATCATTGGGAGGAATAGTGTCCCATCATTGGTGTCAGTGGGAGGAATAGTGCCCCATCGTTGGTGTCAGGAATAGTGCCCCATCACTGGTGTCAGTGGGAGGAATAGTGTCCCATCATTGGTGTCAGTGGGAGGAATAGTGCCCCATCATTGGTGTCAGTGGGAGGAATAATGCCCCATCCTTGGTGTCAGTGGCAGGAATAGTGCCCCATCATTGGTGTCAGTGGGAGGAATAGTGCCCCATCACTGGTGTCAGTGGGAGGAATAGTGCCCCATCATTGGTATCAGTGGGAGGAATAGTGCCCCATCATTGGTGTCAGTGGGAGGAATAGTGCCCCATCACTGGTGTCAGTGGGAAGAATAGTGTCCCATCATTGGTGTCAGTGGGAGGAATAGTGCCCCATCATTGGTGTCAGTGGGAGGAATAGTGCCCCATCACTGGTGTCAGTGGGAGGAATAGTGCCCCATCATTGGTGTCAGTGGGAGGAATAGTGCCCCATCATTGGTGTCAGTGGGAAGAATAGTGCCCCATCATTGGTGTCAGTGGGAGGAATAGTGCCCCATCATTGGTGTCAGTGGGAGGAATAGTGCCCCATCATTGGTGTCAGTGGGAAGAATAGTGCCCCATCATTGGTGTCAGTGGGAAGAATAGTGCCCCATGAGTGGGAGGAATAGTGCCCCATCATTGGTGTCAGTGGGAGGAATAGTGCCCCATCATTGGTGTCAGTGGGAGGAATAGTGCCCCATCATTGATGTCAGTGGGAGGAATAGTGCCCCATCATTGGTGTCACTGAGAAGAATAGTGCCCCATCATTGGTGTCACTGAGAAGAATAGTGCCCCATCAGTGGGAGGAATAGTGCCCCATCATTGGTGTCAGTGGGAGGAATAGTGCCCCATCATTGGTGTCAGTGGGAGGAATAGTGCCCCATCATTGGTGTCAGTGGGAGGAATAGTGCCCCATCATTGGTGTCAGTGGGAGGAATAGTGCCCCATCATTGGTGTCAGTGGGAGGAATAGTGCCCCATCATTGGTGTCAGTGGAAGGAATAGTGCCCCATCATTGGTGTCAGTGGGAGGAATAGTGCCCCATCATTGGTGTCAGTGAGAGGAATAGTGCCCCATCATTGGTGTCAGGAATAGTGCCCCATCACTGGTGTCAGTGGGAGGAATAGTGTCCCATCATTGGTGTCAGTGGGAGGAATAGTGCCCCATCGTTGGTGTCAGTGGCAGGAATAGTGCCCCATCATTGGTGTCAGTGGGAGGAATAGTGCCCCATCACTGGTGTCAGTGGGAAGAATAGTGTCCCATCATTGGTGTCAGTGGGAGGAATAGTGCCCCATCATTGGTGTCAGTGGGAGGAATAGTGCCCCATCATTGGTGTCAGTGGGAGGAATAGTGCCCCATCATTGGTGTCAGTGGGAGGAATAGTGCCCCATCATTGGTGTCAGTGGGAGGAATAGTGCCCCATCATTGGTGTCAGTGGGAGGAATAGTGCCTCATCATTGGTGTCAGTGGGAAGAATAGTGCCCCATGAGTGGGAGGAATAGTGCCCCATCATTGGTGTCAGTGGGAGGAATAGTGCCCCATCATTGATGTCAGTGGGAGGAATAGTGCCCCATCATTGATGTCAGTGGGAGGAATAGTGCCCCATCATTGGTGTCACTGAGAAGAATAGTGCCCCATCATTGGTGTCACTGAGAAGAATAGTGCCCCATCAGTGGGAGGAATAGTGCCCCATCATTGGTGTCACTGAGAAGAATAGTGCCCCATCATTGGTGTCACTGAGAAGAATAGTGCCCCATCAGTGGGAGGAATAGTGCCCCATCATTGGTGTCAGTGGGAGGAATAGTGCCCCATCATTGGTGTCAGTGGGAGGAATAGTGCCCCATCATTGGTGTCAGTGGGAGGAATAGTGCCCCATCATTGGTGTCAGTGGGGGGAATAGTGTCCCATCATTGGTGTCAGTGGGAGGAATAGTGCCCCATCATTGGTGTCAGTGGGAGGAATAGTGCCCCATCATTGGTGTCAGTGGGAGGAATAGTGCCCCATCATTGGTGTCAGTGGGAGGAATAGTGCCCCATCATTGGTGTCAGTGGGAGGAATAGTGCCCCATCATTGGTGTCAGTGGGAGGAATAGTGCCCCATCATTGGTATCAGTGGGAGGAATAGTGCCCCATCGTTGGTGTCAGTGGGAGGAATAGTGCCCCATCGTTGGTGTCAGTGGGAGGAATAGTGCCCCATCATTGGTGTCAGTGGGAGGAATAGTGCCCCATCATTGGTATCAGTGGGAGGAATAGTGCCCCATCATTGGTGTCAGTGGGAGGAATAGTGCCCCATCATTGGTGTCAGTGGGAGGAATAGTGCTCCATCATTGGTGTCAGTGGGAGGAATAGTGCCCCATCATTGGTGTCAGTGGGAGGAATAGTGCCCCATCATTGGTATCAGTGGGAGGAATAGTGCCCCATCATTGGTGTCAGTGGGAGGAATAGTGCCCCATCATTGGTGTCAGTGGGAGGAATAGTGCCCCATCATTGGTGTTAGTGGGAGGAATAGTGCCCCATCATTGGTGTCAGTGGGAGGAATAGTGCCTCATCATTGGTGTCAGTGGGAGGAATAGTGCCTCATCATTGGTGTCAGTGGGAGGAATAGTGCCCCATCATTGGTGTCAGTGGGAGGAATAGTGCCCCATCATTGGTGTCAGTGGGAGGAATAGTGCCTGTGTCCAGATATATATGGACCTAACTGTATACAGGAGTCCTAGACGGGATTGGAAAAGCACAGAGAAGGTGACACTCCACTATGTGACACCGCAGAAATCTAACCCAGCAGCCAGAGATCGTGCTGTGATCTTTAATAACCCCCCGCCATGAGACGCAGCAGGTGGGGGGGGGTACAATCTTGCAGCTCGCTAACTGGCGTGAACATAAAAGCAGACGGCTGGTAATGAAACTCTTCGGCACGCATGTCAGATCCAGCGACACCGAGGGCACAGAGAAGTGCTAAAGAGGGTTTTCACTTTCATACCGCCGCAGATCAGTCGGGGGTCTCACCGCCAGGAACTCCCCCCGAGAGGCTCTGACACCCTCTGCAGAGGACAGATTATCATCTGTGACACCAGCCCGGGGAACTGAACGCCTAGCAATGGAATAGAATACACCTGATAAAAGGCGTCCACGATTATGGGGGAAAAGAAACCACAGAGAACCTGTCTGCAGAACATACACATTGTCTCCTGAAAAATGCAAAAAAACTGAAAAATAATAAGAGATCACATGATCTACCTGTGGTGACCAGACAACTCCCCTTCTAGACGACAGAACACCTCCCTTTAGGAGAGGAGGAGAGGGGGGAGGAGTTCTGTAGTGCAGCAGAGGGCATTGTCTGCGTGAAGACAAAGAGAACCCCACTACCTGTCCTGGCCCCCGTCTCTATAGATAATTACCTGGCTCCATGTCATCACTGCTGACTCTAGCGTCACAGGAAAAACGGAGGCTCCTCCCACCATGTGAGGAGGGAGTGGGGGCGTGGCTTTTCGGAGCTGTGTGTGTCTATGGACGCACATGGTTCAGTGCAGGACACGAGAGCCTTCTTAGCGCCCGGCTTGTTACTAGATGGCTCTGCATAGCAGAATGCTTACATAGTGAAACACCCACACACAGGGGCGGACTGACAACTTATGGGGCCCCCGGGCAATAGGGGATCATGGGGCCCCTGTGTCCTTGCCCAAACTCAAAAAAGCCTATGAAAAAGGTACCAGGGGCATCTCATGGGGCCCCCTACTGACCCCGGGCCCTCGGGCAGTGCCCGAGTTTCCAAATGGTCAGTCCGCCCCTGCACACAAAGCACACAGGTAACCCCTTCCTGCCCAGTGCCATTAGTACAGTGTCGGGGCTTTTTACTAGCACTGATCACTGTATTGGTGTCACTGGGGATGTCAGTGGCAATTAGCTCCCCCCCCCAGTGTCAGAATGCCCACCGCAGTCCCGCTATAAGTCGCTGATCGCCGCCATTACTAGTATAAAAAAAAAAAATCCAGTATCTATCCCGCCATTTGTAGACGCGGTAGCTTTCACGTAAACCAATTAATTTATACGTATTGGGATTTTTTTTTTAGGAGCAGAATACATTTTGGCCAAAATTTATGACGAAATTTGATTTTTTTTTAATTTTTACTGGATATGTTTTATAGCAAAAAAATTTTCCCCAAAATTGTTTTTTTTTGTTTATAGCGCAAAAAAAAAATAGCAGAGGTGATCCGATACCACCAAAAGAAAGTTATTTGTGGGGAAAAAAGGATGTAAATTTCATTTGGGTGCAACGTTGCATGACCGTGCAATTGTCAGTTAGGTAACACAGCGCCGTATGAAAAAAAAGGCCTGGTCAGGAAGGGAAGGGGGGTGTAAATCCTCTGGAGGGCGAGTAGTAATTTTCTGGGAAAATCAATGTAAAATGCATCAATCATAAGATGAGGTGGCTGCATTTCTCGCACCCTTTGCTATGGCCTGAGATGCGATGAGGCTCCTCGCCCCCTTTGCTATGGCCTGAGATACGATGAGGTTCCTCGCCCCCCTTTGCTATGGCCTGAGATGCGATACGATGAGGTTCCTCGCCCCCTTTGCTATGGCCTGAGATACGATGAGGTTCCTCGCCCCCCTTTGCTATGGCCTGAGATGCGATACGATGAGGTTCCTCGCCCCCTTTGCTATGGGCTGAGATACGATGAGGTTCCTCACCCCCTTTGCTATGGCCTGAGATACAATGAGGTTCCTCGCCCCCTTTGCTATGGGCTGAGATGCTATACGATGAGGTTCCTCGCCCCCTTTGCTATGGCCTGAGATACAATGAGGTTCCTCGCCCCCTTTGCTATGGCCTGAGATGCGATACGATGAGGTTCCTCGTCCCCTTTGCTATGGCCTGAGATGCGATGAGGTTCCTCGCCCCCTTTGCTGTGCCAAGTGCTGCGATGCGATGAGGTTCCTCGTACTCTTTGCTATTGCCTGTGATGTGATGAGGTTCCTTGCCCCCTTTGCTATGACCTGAGATGCGATACAATGAGGTTCCTCGCCCCCTTTGCTATGGCCTGAGATGTGATGAGGTTCCTCGTACTCTTTGCTATTGCCTGTGAAGTGATGCGATGAGGTTCCTCGCCCCCTTTGCTATGGCCTGAGATGCGATGCGATGCGGTTCCTCGCCCCCTTTGCTATGGCCTGAGATGCGATGCAGTTCCTCGCCCCCTTTGCTATGGCCTGAGATGCGATGCAATGAGGTTACTCGTACCCTTTGCTATGGCCTGAGATGTGATGCGATGCGGTTCCTCGCCCCCTTTGCTATGGCCTGAGATGTGATGCGATGCGGTTCCTCGTCCCCTTTGCTATGGCCTGAGATGCGATGCAATGAGGTTCCTCGCCCCCTTTGCTATGGCCTGAGATGTGATGTGATGAGGTTCCTCGCCCCCTTTGCTATGGCCTGAGATGCAATGAGGTTCCTCGCCCCCTTTGCTGTGGCCTGAGATGTGATGAGGTTCCTCGCCCCCTTTGCTATGGTCTGAGATGCAATACGATGAGGTTCCTCGCCCCCTTTGCTATGGCCTGAGATGCGATGCGATGAGGTTCCTCGCCCCCCTTTGCTATGGCCTGAGATGTGATGCGATGAGGTTCCTTGCCCCCTTTGCTATGGCCTGAGATGCGATGCAATGAGGTTCCTCGCCCCCTTTGCTATGGCCTGAGATGCGATGCGATGAGGTTCCTCGCCCCCTTTGCTATGGCCTGAGATGCAATGCGATGAGGTTCCTCGCCCCCTTTGCTATGGCCTGAGATGCGATACGATGAGGTTCCTCGCCCCCTTTGCTATGGCCTGAGATGCGATACGATGAGGTTCCTCGTCCCCTTTGCTATGGCCTGAGATGCGATGAGGTTCCTCGCCCCCTTTGCTGTGCCAAGTGCTGCGATGCGATGAGGTTCCTCGTACTCTTTGCTATGGCCTGTGAAGTGATGCGATGAGGTTCCTCGCCCCCTTTGCTATGGCCTGAGATGCGATGCGGTTCCTCGCCACCTTTGCTATGGCCTGAGATGCGATGCGGTTCCTCGCCCCCTTTGCTATGGCCTGAGATGCGATGCGATGCGGTTCCTCGCCCCCTTTGCTATGGCCTGAGATGCGATGCAGTTCCTCGCCCCCTTTGCTATGGCCTGAGATGCGATGCAATGAGGTTCCTCGTCCCCTTTGCTATGGCCTGAGATGCGATGCAATGAGGTTCCTCGTACCCTTTGCTATGGCCTGAGATGTGATGCAATGAGGTTCCTCGCCCCCTTTGCTATGGCCTGAGATGCGATGCGGTTCCTCGCCCCCTTTGCTATGGCCTGAGATGCCATGCGATGAGGTTCCTCGCCCCCTTTGCTATGGCCTGAGATGCGATGCGATGAGGTTCCTCGCCCCCTTTGCTATGGCCTGAGATGCGATGCGATGAGGTTCCTCGCCCCCTTTGCTATGGCCTGAGATGCGATGCGATGAGGTTCCTCGCCCCCTTTGCTATGGCCTGAGATACAATGAGGTTCCTCGCCCCCTTTGCTATGGCCTGAGATGCGATACGATGAGGTTCCTCGCCCCCTTTGCTATGGCCTGAGATGCGATACGATGAGGTTCCTCGTCCCCTTTGCTATGGCCTGAGATGCGATGAGGTTCCTCGCCCCCTTTGCTGTGCCAAGTGCTGCGATGCGATGAGGTTCCTCGTACTCTTTGCTATGGCCTGTGATGTGATGAGGTTCCTCGCCCCCTTTGCTATGACCTGAGATGTGATGCGATGCGGTTCCTCGCCCCCTTTGCTATGGCCTGAGATGCGATACAATGAGGTTCCTTGCCCCCTTTGCTATGGCCTGAGATGTGATGAGGTTCCTCGTACTCTTTGCTATGGCCTGTGAAGTGATGCGATGAGGTTCCTCGCCCCCTTTGCTATGGCCTGAGATGCGATGCGGTTCCTCGCCCCCTTTGCTATGGCCTGAGATGCGATGCGGTTCCTCGCCCCCTTTGCTATGGCCTGAGATGCGATGCGATGCGGTTCCTCGCCCCCTTTGCTATGGCCTGAGATGCGATGCAGTTCCTCGCCCCCTTTGCTATGGCCTGAGATGCGATGCAATGAGGTTCCTCGTACCCTTTGCTATGGCCCGAGATGCGATGCGATGAGGTTCCTCGCCCCCTTTGCTATGGCCTGAGATGTGATGAGGTTCCTCGCCCCCTTTGCTATGACCTGAGATGCGATGAGGTTCCTCGCCCCCTTTGCTATGGCCTGAGATGCGATGCGATGAGGTTCCTTGCCCCCCTTTGCTATGGCCTGAGATGTGATGCGATGAGGTTCCTTGCCCCCTTTGCTATGGCCTGAGATGCGGTGCGATGAGGTTCCTCGCCCCCTTTGCTATGGCCTGAGATGCGATGAGGTTCCTTGCCCCCTTTGCTATGGCCTGAGATGCGATGAGGTTCCTCGCCCCCTTTGCTATGGCCTGAGATGCGATGCAATGAGGTTCCTCGCCCCCTTTGCTATGGCCTGAGATGCGATGCGGTTCCTCGCCCCCTTTGCTATGGCCTGAGATGCGATGCGATGCGATGAGGTTCCTCGCCTCCTTTGCTATGGCCTGAGATGCGATACGATGAGGTTCCTCGCCCCCTTTGCTATGGCCTGAGATGCGATGCAATGCGGTTCCTCGTACCCTTTGCTATGGCCTGAGATGTGATGCGATGAGGTTCCTCGCCCCCTTTGCTATGGCCTGAGATGCGATGCGATGAGGTTCCTCGCCCCCTTTGCTATGGCCTGAGATGTGATGCGATGAGGTTCCTCGCCCCCTTTGCTATGGCCTGAGATGCGATGCGATGAGGTTCCTCGCCCCCCTTTGCTATGGCCTGAGATGCGATGCAATGCGGTTCCTCGCCCCCTTTGCTATGGCCTGAGATGCGATGCGATGAGGTTCCTCGCCCCCTTTGCTATGGCCTGAGATGTGATGCGATGAGGTTCCTCGCCCCCTTTGCTATGGCCTGAGATGCGATGAGGTTCCTCGCCCCCTTTGCTATGGCCTGAGATACGATGAGGTTCCTCGCCCCCTTTGCTATGACCTGCGATGAGGTTCCTCGCCCCCTTTGCTATGGCCTGAGATGCGATGAGGTTCCTCGCCCCCTTTGCTATGGCCTGAGATGTGATGCGATGAGGTTCCTCGCCCCCTTTGCTATGGCCTGAGATGCGATGTGATGAGGTTCCTCGCCCCCTTTGCTATGGCCTGAGATGCGATGCGATGAGGTTCCTCGCCCCCTTTGCTATGGCCTGAGATGCGATGAGGTTCCTCGCCCCCTTTGCTATGGCCTGAGATGCGATGTGATGAGGTTCCTCGCCCCCTTTGCTATGGCCTGAGATGCGATGAGGTTCCTCGCCCCCTTTGCTATGGCCTGAGATACGATGAGGTTCCTCGCCCCCTTTGCTATGGCCTGAGATACGATGAGGTTCCTCGCCCCCTTTGCTATGACCTGCGATGAGGTTCCTCGCCCCCTTTGCTATGGCCTGAGATGCGATGCAATGAGGTTCCTCGCCCCCTTTGCTATGGCCTGCGATGCGGTTCCTCGCCCCCTTTGCTATGGCCTGCGATGCGGTTCCTCGCCCCCTTTGCTATGGCCTGCGATGAGGTTCCTCGCCCCCTTTGCTATGGCCTGAGATGCGATGAGGTTCCTCGCCCCCTTTGCTATGGCCTGCGATGAGGTTCCTCGCCCCCTTTGCTATGGCCTGAGATGCGATGCGCTGCTCCCGGGTTATTCTCGGTAAGCCGAAGGTGATGCCCGCGGGCTCGGAGAAAGACCACGCCGGCTGCCGATTTTAATTAGCAGATAAAGAACAATGTCAATGCGACTCTAAAAATAATTTCCTAATTACTCCGAATAATACGAGCGGAAATGGCTCCACTCCCAGACCGGCTCCTGCTCTCTGTGATAACGGATCCGAGCGGCACGCAGTAATGGCTGCTCCCTCGGGGACAGGACCCCTTTGTGAGTGACAGGCAAGACAGGCTCGGATTGTTTCAGATCGGCCCCAGGAGGCCGTGAAAATGGATTCAATCACTAAATGGAGCTTCGCAGGCAGCGAGAATGCGAGACGCGGAGACAATTGAGCCGTTCTGCTCCAGAATCGGGAAAGAAAGCCGCGAGCCGAGAGGATGAAGAGATACCGACTCCGGGGAAATGAGCGGCGGGGTCGCCAGAAAGGGTCCATTAACAAGAAAAAAAAAAAAAAAAAGCCGACAAGGCGGTAAAGTCTGACAAAACAAACAAAAGTCAGGATTTCAACTTCACATTTTTTTTTCATTTCTTAGAAATGAACAAAAACGAGGCAGAAGGAGGCGCTCTGTAGTCCGCTTTTTTTTTTTTTAGCAGATCTTTGCTATCCAGGAAAAAGGACAACCATACACAGAGCTAAACTATCAAAAGAGCGATGGGATTGGACGGGACAGGATGGGATGAGACACACCCCCCACACCCCCACTTCCTGTCTGAGTGTCAATTAGATAGAGACCGTCCACAAGCGAGCAGCTGCAGTGCCATCTTTTTTCAAAACGAACTATTGTTAAAGTGACCTTTCACCCTGTGCCGCCCTGCCTCCTCCGCCCTCCCTCTGCCTAGGTAAGACGTTCTCCCCTCCCCTAGTATTTGCGCAGATTTTGCCTACAGAGCCCTCGGGCATATATACGTATGCGTCGGTTTCCCCAGCAACGGCGGGGTTTTCCCACACGTGTGCAAAGACTACGAGCTGGGAAATAGAAAATCTTCCTCGCCTTCGCGCATGCGTGCCAATGTGCTCTGCCAACACGTGTGCCATAATTGCCAGGTATTACCTTTCGTACCACCAGCCCCTCCCTCTTAGATTGTAAGCTCCCAGGATCAGGGCCCTCCTGACCCTCTTGTATTGTCTCCCTGTATATTGTACAGCGCTGAGCAAACTGTTGGCGCCATATACATCCTGCATAACGGGGTGTCCAAACTTTTTTCAAAGAGGGCCAGATTTGATGAAGTGAACATGCGTGAAGGCCGACTGTTTTGCGGCAAAAAAACAATGAATGGATAAAGGAGCGACTGATACTGGTCATGACATCTGAAATCTGTACTTGTTACTCCCCCTAAAAAAAAAAAAAAAGCAAAATGACTCCTTATTTCCTTCAATGCTTGAGAAGGGAGCGCACCTTTCATCGGCGAATGCGTCGCATTGCATGCTGGGCATCCCTACGTCATCACGCTGACGTCGTTGCGCTCCATGGTGGACTCCGGACGCCATCTTTGGATCTCACACATGCCGGCCGGCTCCCTGTGAACATCCCGAGTCTCTTCCAGCGCCTACATCGAGGACGCCGCCATGTCCTTCGCTTTCCCCGCCTATGCCTAAGCCTGTTGTTTTCTTTCATCATGTGTTTCTCATTATGTTCCTCAATAAATGTTCCACATATTGCACTTACCCCTTCACGTCAGCGCCTCCCGGCCCTTCAAGGGTTTCAGAAGCCGGGAGGCGGGGCGGGGTTTAGGGTCATGTGACCGCCTGACACGTAGTCACGGCAGTCAAACGATCGGACAAGGTCCCGATTGAAGGAGGAGATCGGGACCTTTCCGTGAGTACTGGACGTGTGCTGGGAGCGCGCAGGGCGGGCGCTCTCATCACATATGTTCTTTTTCAATAGAACACAAATGTGCGGCCGCTCTGCGTCTAGGCCCAGACCCCGGGAGGCCACACATTTGCGTGAAGAGGTTTTTAAAGGCACTTTTCTCCTTTTTTTAAGATATTCCCAAATTACCTGTGGGGCCGAATTAAATTGGAACACGGGCCGCAATTGGCCCGCGGGCCGGACTTTGGACATGTCTGCTGTATTATAATAATAATAATGGGGCCTAAACAAAAATCAGAGGGGGTGCAGGACAGAGAGCTAAATGCTGTCGAATGAATGATACAAAGTGCTACATTGAAGTTTCAGCCCTTCATCAAATATTCAAGAATATCTGCTACATTATAAAGCAAGAATCCAACGATGACACAAATGGATACAAAATAATCAGCTCTATATAAATCCTGAATAATAATAATAATAATAATAATGGGGCCCAAACTGTGAATGAATGTTGTTGAATGAATGATACAAAGTGCTACAATGAAGTTTCATCAAATATTCAAGAATATCTGCTACATTATAAATCAAGAAACCAGCGACAAATGGATACAAAATAATTGCCGCTGTATAAATCCTGTAGAATAATAATAATGGGGACTAAACTGTGAATGAATGATACAAAGTGCTACATTGAAGTTTCAGCCCTTCATCAGATGTTCAAGAATATCTGCTACATTATAAATCAAGAAACCAGCGATGACACAAATGGATACAAAATAATCAGCTCTATATAAATCCTGTATAATAATAATAATAATAATGGGGCCTAAACTGTGAATGAATGATACAAAGTGCTACATTGAAGTTTCAGCCCTTCATCAGATGTTCAAGAATATCTGCTACATTATAAAGCAAGAATCCAATGATGACACAAATGTATACAAAATAATTGGCACTGTATAAATCCTGTATAATAATAATAATAATAATGGGGCCTAAACTGTGAATGAATGTTGTTGAAAGAATGATACAAAGTGCTACATTGAAATTTCAGCCATCCCTGCCCTTCATCAGATATTCAAGAATATCTGCTACATTATAAATCGATGACACAAAAGGATACAAAATAATCGGCGCTATATAAATCATATATAATAATAATAATAATAATAATAATAATAATGGGGCCTAAACTGTGAATGAATGTTGTTGAAAGAATGATACAAAGTGCTACATTGAAGTTTCAGCCATCCCTGCCCTTCATGAGATATTCAAGAATATCTGCTACATTATAAATCAAGAAACCAGTGATGACACAAAATAATCAGCGCTATATAAATCCTGTATAATAATAATAATGGGGCCTAAACTGTGAATGAATGTTGTTGAATGAATGATACAAAGTGCTACATTGAAGTTTCATCAAATATTCAATAATATCTGCTACATTATAAAGCAAAAAACCAGCGATGACACAAATGGATACAATATAATCGGCGCTTTATAAATCCTGTATAATAATAATAATAATAATGGGGGCTAAACTGTGAATGAATATTGTTGAATGAATGATACAAAGTGCTACATTGAAGTTTCAGCCATCCCTGCCCTTCATCAGATATTCAAGAATATCTGCTACATTAGAAAGCGATGACACAAATGGATACAAAATAATCGGCTCTATATAAATCCTGTATTATAATAATAATAATGGGGCCTAAACTGTGAATGAATGATGTTGAATGAATGATACAAAGTGCTACATTGAAGTTTCATCAAATATTCAAGAATATCTGCTACATTATAAAGCGATGACACAAATGATACAAAGTAATTGTCGCTGTATAAATCCTGTATAATAATAATAATGGGGACTAAACTGTGAATGAATGATACAAAGTGCTACATTGACGTTTCAGCCATCCCTGCCCTTCATGAGATATTCAAGAACATCTGCTACATTATAAATCAAGAAACCAGTGATGACACAAAATAATCAGCGCTGTATAAATCCTGTATAATAATAATAATAATAATAATAATAATAATAATGGGGCCCAAACTATGAATGAATGTTGTTGAATGAATGATACAAAGTGCTACATTGAAGTTTCAGCCATCCCTGCCTTTCATCAGATATTCAAGAATATCTGCTACATTATAAAGCGATGACACAAATGGATGCAAAGTAATCGGCTCTATATAAATCCTGTATAATAATAATAATAATGGGGACTAAACTGTGAATGAATGATACAAAGTGCTACATTGAAGTTTCAGCCATCCCTGCCCTTCATGAGATATTGAAGAATATCTGCTACATTATAAAGCGATGACACAAATGGATACAAAGTAATTGTATAAATCCTGTATAATAATAAGCTGTAAATGACAAGTACAAAAGTAACAAATAGTTTACGGGACAAAGAAAAGACGACTTTAACTTGTGTCTTTATCTGCTCGCACCAGGAGAAGGAAATAAATCGTCTAATTGGAGCCGACACAACACGGACAGTTCAGCCTTCAGATTCGCTCGGCTCCGCGGATGAGGGTGTAAACGCTCTCTCTCTTCGCGGTGTTCTGCGTCAGGATGCCACAGTGATAAATCCGCTGAATATTTCATGGAGACCTTGCGCCGCAGCAAAGCCATTAATATTTCACAGCCTCTTTCTTCCGCGAGCCGAGATAAAACG
The DNA here is from genome assembly GCF_062004578.1 of Staurois parvus. NCBI lineage: Eukaryota > Metazoa > Chordata > Amphibia > Anura > Ranidae > Staurois > Staurois parvus. The sequence goes on from NW_028319820.1 coordinate 29,320, forward strand.
CATTCATCAATAATGAGCGGCGGCGGAAGGCAGAGACGCACAGGAGGAGGCCGGATGAGAAGCGGGAAAACACAGCGGCATGAAATTAAAGATGGGAGAAAATACGACGGTTAATGTCACCGGCTGCATCGTACCTGGGAATGGAAATACAATACGCGGCCCGGCGTAGAACCGCGATTATTGAGAGCCGCCAGTCGGACGTGACACGGATGATTGGTCTCTGGCTGCCAATCGTTGCTGAAGAATGTTTCCAATCACGCAGAGCCCGTCCGGAGGACCCACAACGTGATGGAAGGAAAGGCCAAGAAGGCGTGCGATTGGCAGAAACAAATATGGCCGTCCCAGGCTATACAGTGGTGAATGAAGGAATTCTACACAATATTACACCAACGCGGACCGGTAACGGGGGTCACATGACGCTCATCTCCATCGCAAAGGCATGAACCTCTTCACCCCCAGGATGATTCTCCGCCCCGGGACGATCCATCACCCCCCCGGGACGATCCATCACCCCCGGGGACGATCCTTCACCCCCGGGGACGATCCTTCACCCCGGGACGATCCTTCACCCCGGGACGATCCATCACCCCCGGGACGATCCTTCACCCCGGGACGATCCTTCACCCCCGGGACGATCCTTCACCCCCGGGACGATCCTTCACCCCCGGGACGATCCATCACCCCCGGGACGATCCATCACCCCCGGGACGATCCTTCACCCCCGGGACGATCCTTCACCCCCGGGACGATCCTTCACCCCCGGGACGATCCTTCACCCCCGGGACGATCCTTCACCCCCGGGACGATCCTTCACCCCCGGGACGATCCTTCACCCCCGGGACGATCCTTCACCCCCGGGACGATCCTTCACCCCCGGGGACGATCCTTCACCCCGGGACGATCCTTCACCCCCGGGACGATCCTTCACCCCGGGACGATCCTTCACCCCCGGGACGATCCATCACCCCCGGGACGATCCATCACCCCCGGGACGATCCATCACCCCCGGGACGATCCATCACCCCCGGGACGATCCATCACCCCCGGGACGATCCATCACCCCCGGGACGATCCTTCACCCCCGGGACGATCCTTCACCCCCGGGACGATCCTTCACCCCGGGGACGATCCATCACCCCCGGGGCGATCCTTTACCCCCGGGACGATCCTTCGCCCCCAGGACGATTCTTTGCCCCCAGGACGATCCTTCGCCCCCAGGACGATTCTTTACCCCCGGGACGATCCTTCGCCCCCAGGACGATTCTTTGCCCCCAGGCCAATTCTCCACCCCAAGCCAGGCCAATTCTCTACCCCAAGCCAGGCCAATTCTCTACCCCCAGCCAGGCCAATTCTTCGCCCCCAACCAGGCCAATTCTTCGCCCCCAGGCCCATTCTTCACCCCCAGGCCCATTCTTCACCCCCAGGCCCATTCTGACACTACTCACATAGATCAGGGGTGTGGACATTTAAAAAAAAAAACAAAAAAAAACTACTTGTCCAGGGACTAAATTGGGGCCCCAATCTACTTGTCATGATAAAAAAAAAAAACATTTTAACCAAAAGCATATTTAAATCTGCTTTACGTAATGTCGGGGGCTTTTAAAAACAAAAAGGGGCAACTTAACCATTTTTTAACATTGTGCTGTATACCTGCCCCCCCCGTCTCCAGCACCACACCCAGGGACTAGTAGGGAGGGGAGAGACCTTGCAGTGTAAGGAGAGGTTCACATATGTGCGGGTGGGAGGAATGAGGACCCGCGGGTTCCATTAATTCTAATAACACACTGACCGCTCTGGACATCGCAACTGTTCTGGGAACCGAGCTTCCCCTGCGGGCTGCGTTTTCAGAAGAAGTGTAGCAACTTCTTCCCTGCGTGTCCCGGGGTAAGGGAGTTCATTCAAATGAATGCCGGCAGGAACGCGGATATGTGAACCCGGGGGAAGGCTCCATGCACACGGGGCGTGTTAATAACACTGGTAACGTTAGCTGTGTAAAGAGATTTTGTTTTTTTTTAGCGTTTTTGCATTGGCATTTAGCAGCGTTTTTTAAGCATGTTTATAAACAATGTTACTTTGTATCTCTCTATCTCCCGTCTGATCGATGTTTATAAACAATGTTACTTTGTATCTCTCCATCTCCCGTCTGATCGATGTTTATAAACAATGTTACTTTGTATCTCTATCTCCCGTCTGATCGATGTTTATAAACAATGTTACTTTGTATCTCTCTATCTCCCGTCTGATCGATGTTTATAAACAATGTTACTTTGTATCTCTCTATCTCCCGTCTGATCGATGTTTATAAACAATGTTACTTTGTATCTCTCTATCTCCCGTCTGATCGATGTTTATAAACAATGTTACTTTGTATCTCTCCATCTCCCGTCTGATCGATGTTTATAAACAATGTTACTTTGTATCTCTATCTCCCGTCTGATCGATGTTTATAAACAATGTTACTTTGTATCTCTCTATCTCCCGTCTGATCGATGTTTATAAACAATGTTACTTTGTATCTCTCCATCTCCCGTCTGATCGATGTTTATAAACAATGTTACTTTGTATCTCCATCTCCCGTCTGATCGATGTTTATAAACAATGTTACTTTGTATCTCTATCTCCCGTCTGATCGATGTTTATAAACAATGTTACTTTGTATCTCTCTATCTCCCGTCTGATCGATGTTTATAAACAATGTTACTTTGTATCTCTCCATCTCCCGTCTGATCGATGTTTATAAACAATGTTACTTTGTATCTCCATCTCCCGTCTGATCGATGTTTATAAACAATGTTACTTTGTATCTCTATCTCCCGTCTGATCGATGTTTATAAACAATGTTACTTTGTATCTCTCTATCTCCCGTCTGATCGATGTTTATAAACAATGTTACTTTGTATCTCTCTATCTCCCGTCTGATCGATGTTTATAAACAATGTTACTTTGTATCTCTCCATCTCCCGTCTGATCGATGTTTATAAACAATGTTACTTTGTATCTCCATCTCCCGTCTGATCGATGTTTATAAACAATGTTACTTTGTATCTCCATCTCCCGTCTGATCGATGTTTATAAACAATGTTACTTTGTATCTCTCTATCTCCCGTCTGATCGATGTTTATAAACAATGTTACTTTGTATCTCCATCTCCCGTCTGATCGATGTTTATAAACAATGTTACTTTGTATCTCTCCATCTCCCGTCTGATCGATGTTTATAAACAATGTTACTTTGTATCTCTCCATCTCCCGTCTGATCGATGTTTATAAACAATGTTACTTTGTATCTCTCCATCTCCCGTCTGATCGATGTTTATAAACAATGTTACTTTGTATCCCTCTATCTCCCGTCTGATCGATGTTTATAAACAATGTTACTTTGTATCTCTATCTCCTGTCTGATCGATGTTTATAAACAATGTTACTTTGTATCTCTCTATCCCCCGTCTGATCGATGTTTATAAACAATGTTACTTTGTATCTCTCTATCCCCCGTCTGATCGATGTTTATAAACAATGTTACTTTGTATCTCTATCTCCCGTCTGATCGATGTTTATAAACAATGTTACTTTGTATCTCTCCATCTCCCGTCTGCTCGATGTTTATAAACGATGTTACTTTGTATCTCTCTATCTCCCGTCTGATCGATGTTTATAAACAATGTTACTTTGTATCTCTATCTCCCGTCTGATCGATGTTTATAAACAATGTTACTTTGTATCTCTCCATCTCCCGTCTGATCGATGTTTATAAACAATGTTACTTTGTATCTCTCTATCTCCCGTCTGATCGATGTTTATAAACAATGTTACTTTGTATCTCTCCATCTCCCGTCTGATCGATGTTTATAAACAATGTTACTTTGTATCTCTATCTCCCGTCTGATCGATGTTTATAAACAATGTTACTTTGTATCTCTCTATCTCCCGTCTGATCGATGTTTATAAACAATGTTACTTTGTATCTCTCTATCTCCCGTCTGATCGATGTTTATAAACAATGTTACTTTGTATCTCTCTATCTCCCGTCTGATCGATGTTTATAAACAATGTTACTTTGTATCTCTCCATCTCCCGTCTGATCGATGTTTATAAACAATGTTACTTTGTATCTCTATCTCCCGTCTGATCGATGTTTATAAACAATGTTACTTTGTATCTCTCTATCTCCCGTCTGATCGATGTTTATAAACAATGTTACTTTGTATCTCTCCATCTCCCGTCTGATCGATGTTTATAAACAATGTTACTTTGTATCTCCATCTCCCGTCTGATCGATGTTTATAAACAATGTTACTTTGTATCTCTATCTCCCGTCTGATCGATGTTTATAAACAATGTTACTTTGTATCTCTCTATCTCCCGTCTGATCGATGTTTATAAACAATGTTACTTTGTATCTCTCCATCTCCCGTCTGATCGATGTTTATAAACAATGTTACTTTGTATCTCCATCTCCCGTCTGATCGATGTTTATAAACAATGTTACTTTGTATCTCTATCTCCCGTCTGATCGATGTTTATAAACAATGTTACTTTGTATCTCTCTATCTCCCGTCTGATCGATGTTTATAAACAATGTTACTTTGTATCTCTCTATCTCCCGTCTGATCGATGTTTATAAACAATGTTACTTTGTATCTCTCCATCTCCCGTCTGATCGATGTTTATAAACAATGTTACTTTGTATCTCCATCTCCCGTCTGATCGATGTTTATAAACAATGTTACTTTGTATCTCCATCTCCCGTCTGATCGATGTTTATAAACAATGTTACTTTGTATCTCTCTATCTCCCGTCTGATCGATGTTTATAAACAATGTTACTTTGTATCTCCATCTCCCGTCTGATCGATGTTTATAAACAATGTTACTTTGTATCTCTCCATCTCCCGTCTGATCGATGTTTATAAACAATGTTACTTTGTATCTCTCCATCTCCCGTCTGATCGATGTTTATAAACAATGTTACTTTGTATCTCTCCATCTCCCGTCTGATCGATGTTTATAAACAATGTTACTTTGTATCCCTCTATCTCCCGTCTGATCGATGTTTATAAACAATGTTACTTTGTATCTCTATCTCCTGTCTGATCGATGTTTATAAACAATGTTACTTTGTATCTCTCTATCCCCCGTCTGATCGATGTTTATAAACAATGTTACTTTGTATCTCTATCTCCCGTCTGATCGATGTTTATAAACAATGTTACTTTGTATCTCTCCATCTCCCGTCTGATCGATGTTTATAAACAATGTTACTTTGTATCTCTCTATCTCCCGTCTGATCGATGTTTATAAACAATGTTACTTTGTATCTCTCCATCTCCCGTCTGATCGATGTTTATAAACAATGTTACTTTGTATCTCTATCTCCCGTCTGATCGATGTTTATAAACAATGTTACTTTGTATCTCTCTATCTCCCGTCTGATCGATGTTTATAAACAATGTTACTTTGTATCTCTCCATCTCCCGTCTGATCGATGTTTATAAACAATGTTACTTTGTATCTCTATCTCCCGTCTGATCGATGTTTATAAACAATGTTACTTTGTATCTCTCTATCTCCCGTCTGATCGATGTTTATAAACAATGTTACTTTGTATCTCTCTATCTCCCGTCTGATCAATGTTTATAAACAATGTTCAGATAGGAGATAGAAACAAAGTAACAGATATTTGTCATCATGACTACTGTCCCCATTCAACTCTATTACTGTTCTTGTGACAACCCAAAATGTGGAATTGTCCTTCGTTGTCAGTGATAATGGTACACAGGACGCAGCGAGAGGGTGAATCTCCCTAATGGGGACACTCCGGCAGGGTACACAGTGCGGGGCCAAAGCTGCATGACGGAGGGATTTATGGAGCGATATAAAAGGTAAAGTGTCCAGAATGTGATACATAAAATCTACGAGGAACAGAACATGGAAAAATGTCCGCAGGCCCCGGACGGGCCCCCTGGGGCTATAGGAAGGAGTTCTTCATCTTCTGCGGTTCAAGGACAGTGCAGGCCTGCAATTCCCCATCATATATACATGGAATCCATCCCAGCGAGGGGAGATGAATTCATAGGAGGAGCACATTCATCACTCACACCGAGCAACTCGCTGTATTCCCAACCTGTCCGAGGAACACGAGCAACATCTGTGCAGCCAGGCGCCTTCACATCAATCCCACTAATGTTCCCAGAGATACAGATCCCTCCAATACATCCACATTACATCCCTGGATGTACAGAGTGTCAGCAGATCAGTCACACTGCTATACAGGATATATCGCCAACATATACCACAGCGCTGTACAGAGGACACTGAGCCACTCACCACAGGAGCTGACACTCTAATGGCCCCTCCCCCACAGTCCCATCCGTCTGTGTACCACAGGAGCTGACACTCTAATGGCCCCTCCCCCACAGTCACATCAGTCTCTGTACCAGAGGAGCTTACACTCTAATGTCCCCTCCCCCACAGTCCCATCAGTCTCTGCACCAGAGGAGCTTACGCTCTAATGCCCCCTCCCCCACAGTCCCATCAGTCTCTGCACCAGAGGAGCTTACGCTCTAATGCCCCCTCCCCCACAGTCCCATCAGTCTCTGCACCACAGGAGCTTACACTCTAATGTCCCCTCCCCCACAGTCACATCAGTCTCTGTACCAGAGGAGCTTACACTCTAATGTCCCCTCCCCCACAGTCCCATCCGTCTGTGTACCAAAGGAGCTGACACTCTAATGGCCCCTCCCCCACAGTCCCATCAGTCTCTGCACCAGAGGAGCTTACACTCTAATGTCCCCTCCCCCACAGTCACATCCGTCAGTGTACCACAGGAGCTGACACTCTAATGTCCCCTCCCCCACAGTCCCATCAGTCTCTGTACCAGAGGAGCTTACACTCTAATGCCCCCTCCCCCACAGTCCCATCTGTCTGTGTACCAGAGGAGCTGACACTCTAATGTCCCCTCCCCCACAGTCCCATCAGTCTCTGCACCAGAGGAGCTTACGCTCTAATGCCCCCTCCCCCACAGTCCCATCAGTCTCTGCACCAGAGGAGCTTACACTCTAATGTCCCCTCCCCCACAGTCACATCAGTCTCTGTACCAGAGGAGCTTACACTCTAATGTCCCCTCCCCCACAGTCCCATCCGTCTGTGTACCAAAGGAGCTGACACTCTAATGGCCCCTCCCCCACAGTCCCATCAGTCTCTGCACCAGAGGAGCTTACGCTCTAATGCCCCCTCCCCCACAGTCACATCAGTCTCTGCACCAGAGGAGCTTACACTCTAATGTCCCCTCCCCCACAGTCCCATCAGTCTCTGCACCAGAGGAGCTTACACTCTAATGTCCCCTCCCCCACAGTCCCATCAGTCTCTGTACCAGAGGAGCTTACACTCTAATGTCCCCTCCCCCACAGTCCCATCAGTCTCTGTACCAGAGGAGCTTACGCTCTAATGTCCCCTCCCCCACAGTCCCATCAGTCTCTGTACCAGAGGAGCTGACACTCTAATGTCCCCTCCCCCACAGTCACACACTACTATACACTATATACAGTGGGGGAAAAAGTATTTAGTCCCCACCAATGGTACAAGTTCTCCCACTTACAGAGATGAGAGAGGCCTGTAATTGGCATCATAGGGAGACCTCAACTATGAGAGACAAAATGAGAAAACAAATCCAGACAATCTCATTGGCTGATCTGGAAAGAATCTATTTGCAAATTATGGTGGAAAATAAGTATTTGGTCGCCTACAAACAAGCAAGATTTCTGGCTCTCACAGACCTGGACCTTCTTCTGTAAGAGGCTCCTCTGTCCTGCACTCATTACCTGTATCAATGGCACCTGTTTGAACTTGTTATCAGTATAAAAGACACCTGTCCACAACCTCAAACAGTCACACTCCAAACTCCACTATGGGGAAGACCAAAGAGCTGTCGAAGGACACCAGAAACAAAATTGTAGACCTGCACCAGGCTGGGAAGACTGAATCTGCAATAGGCAAGCAGCTTGGTGTGAACAAATCAACTGTGGGAGCAATAATTAGAAAATGGAAGACATACAAGACCACTGATAATCTCCCTCCATCTGGGGCTCCACGCAAGATCTCACCCCGTGGGGTCAAAATGATCACAAGAACGGTGAGCAAAAATCCCAGGACCACACGGGGGGACCTAGTGAATGACCTGCAGAGAGCTGGGACCAACGTAACAAAGGCTACCATCAGTAACACACCTCATCTTTGTAAGTGGGAGAACTTGCACAATTGGTGACTGAATAAATACTTTTTTGCCCCACTGTATCGCTGACATATACCACAGCACTGTACAGAGATCACTGAGCCAGTCACCACAGGAGCTTACACTCTAATGTCCCCTCCCCCACAGTCACATCCGTCTCTGTACCAGAGGAGCTTAGATGGTACAAATCCCCCCTAAATGTCAGGAAGGTACAAATCCCCCCCCCAATGTCAGGACGGTACAAATCCCCCCCCAATGTCAGGACGGTACAAATCCCCCCTAAATGTCAGGACGGTACAAATCCCCCCTAAATGTCAGGACGGTACAAATCCCCCCCAAATGTCAGGACGGTACAAATCCCCCCTAAATGTCAGGACGGTACAAATCCCCCCTAAATGTCAGGACGGTACAAATCCCCCCTAAATGTCAGGACGGTACAAATCCCCCCCAAATGTCAGGACGGTACAAATCCCCCCTAAATGTCAGGACGGTACAAATCCCCCCCCAATGTCAGGACAGTACAAATCCCCCCCAAATGTCAGGACGGTACAAATCCCCCCTAAATGTCAGGAAGGTACAAATCTCCCCCAAATGTCAGGAAGGTACAAATCCCCCCTAAATGTCAGGAAGGTACAAATCCCCCCCAAATGTCAGGAAGGTACAAATCCCCCCCAAATGTCAGGACGGTACAAATCCCTCCCAAATGTCAGGACAGTACAAATCCCCCCTAAATGTCAGGACGGTACAAATCCCCCCTAAATGTCAGGACAGTACAAATCCCCCCCAATGTCAGGACGGTACAAATCCCCCCTAAATGTCAGGAAGGTACAAATCCCCCCTAAATGTCAGGACGGTACAAATCCCCCCCCCAATGTCAGGACGGTACAAATCCCCCCCAAATGTCAGGACGGTACAAATCCCCCCTAAATGTCAGGAAGGTACAAATCTCCCCCAAATGTCAGGAAGGTACAAATCCCCCCTAAATGTCAGGAAGGTACAAATCCCCCCCAAATGTCAGGAAGGTACAAATCCCCCCCCCAATGTCAGGACAGTACAAATCCCCCCTAAATGTCAGGAAGGTACAAATCCCCCCTAAATGTCAGGACGGTACAAATCCCCCCCCCAATGTCAGGACGGTACAAATCCCCCCCAAATGTCAGGACGGTACAAATCCCCCCTAAATGTCAGGAAGGTACAAATCTCCCCCAAATGTCAGGAAGGTACAAATCCCCCCTAAATGTCAGGAAGGTACAAATCCCCCCCAAATGTCAGGAAGGTACAAATCCCCCCCCCAATGTCAGGACAGTACAAATCCCCCCTAAATGTCAGGAAGGTACAAATCCCCCCCAAATGTCAGGAGAGTTCAAATCCCCCCCCCAATGTCAGGACGGTACAAATCCCCCCAAATGTCAGGACAGTACAAATCCCCCCAAAATGTCAGGAAGGTACAAATCCCCCCCAAATGTCAGGAAGGTACAAATCCCCCCCAAATGTCAGGAGAGTTCAAATCCCCCCCCCAATGTCAGGACGGTACAAATCCCCCCAAATGTCAGGACAGTACAAATCCCCCCAAAATACCAGGAAGTGACATCATTGCGGCTCGGCCGGTCAGACGGCTGGAGCCCGGGAACCCGGAAGGAAGACCAGGAGAAGGTGGAAGTGGCATCGCCAGCGCACTCCCGGAAGGCTTCATCCTAAGGTAAGTATAGCCAAATAAAGGCTAGCAAAGGGCCACATCTGGCCCCCGGGCCGCAGTTTGGAGACCACAGTTCTAGGGGCCTTTATATACAGATGACGACAGGAGATCCAGCTTGTCGGCAGTTTGAACCATTTTTCTCATCAATTATTGTCGGAATGAAGAGAGATCCCTTTGATGAGCCCTCTAAACACGCCTCACTGCCTCCCCCATAGCAGGCGCTCCCCCCTGAGCCCCCCTGTACCCGAACCAATCACAGACCAGCCTTCTGGGAGATACTGGCGGGATATCGCACTGAACGGCCAATGACAGAGCTTTGCTGGGAGAGCCTGCTCGCAGGATTTATTGAATCATCCGGGGAGTAATTCGATCACCCAGGTGCCTAATCTCTTCATCGCTCTGATAATCGTTCGTTCATCACATGAGCCGGGGAGACGCGGCAGAAGACTGATGTCACACTGGCTGCTCCGGGCTCTCCGCGGGACGGATACACGCGTGAACGGGTGACATGTGATAATAGCCGTGACACAGAAACATCTCGCTCCATCCGGACAGAACGGAGTCACAGAAAACAGACGACAACCAAAGGCCTTCCATCCAATCAAACGTCATTCACAGCATGGAGGCCAATGGAAGACGATTGCCGCCGCCATCACCACAACGAACGCTCTTATTAAAGCTGAACTCCGGACAGACATTTTATAGCGGATTCAGAAATGTCATTTCTAATCTTTGACCAAAAAAAGGTCTTTTTTTGTGAATCCAATGCCGCAGACACTGCAAATCACCCCAGGAATGGGACACTATAGGGGACCAGTCTCCTTTATTGGTTGTAGGACTGGGTGGATGTTGTATCTGCTCCTTCCATGGGACACCGATCCTTGTTGTAGTCCATTCTGTACCCGTGGTGCCAAGCTTGCTAGCATACTTTAATTTGATTGACAGGAGACTCCTGGACTGTCCTGCCCACCATGACATAACACCATGAATGGCAGGTCAGGAGACTCCTGGTCTGTCCTGACCACCATGACATAACACCATGAATGGCAGGTAAGGAGACTCCTGATCTGTCCCACCCACCATGACATAACACCACGTATGATGGGTCAGGAGACTCCTGATCTGTCCCACCCACCATGACATAACACCACGTATGATGGGTCAGGAGACTCCTGGTCTGTCCTGACCACCATGACATAACACCATGAATGGCAGGTAAGGAGACTCCTGGTCTGTCCTGACCACCATGACATAACACCATGAATGGCAGGTAAGGAGACTCCTGGTCTTTCCCTCCCACCATGACATAACACCATGAATGGCAGGTCAGGAGACTCCTGGACTGTCCTGCCCACCATGACATAACACCATGAATGGCAGGTAAGGAGACTCCTGGACTGTCCTGCCCACCATGATATAACACAATGAATGGCAGGTCAGGAGACTCCCGGACTGTCTCTCCCACCATGACATAACACCATGAATGGCAGGTCAGGAGACTCCTGGACTGTCCTGCCCACCATGACATAACGCCATAAATGATGGGCCAGGAGACTCCTGGTCTGTCCCATCCACCATGACATAACACCGTGTATGATAAGGCAGAAGACTCCTGGTCGGTCCTGCCCACCATGACATAACACCACGTATGATGGGTCAGGAGACTCCTGGTCTGTCCTGACCACCATGACATAACACCATGAATGGCAGGTAAGGAGACTCCTGGTCTTTCCTGCCCACCATGACATAACGCCATAAATGGCAGGTCAGGAGACTCCTGGTCTTTCCTGCCCACCATGACATAACACAATGAATGGCAGGTCAGGAGACTCCTGGACTGTCCTGCCCACCATGACATAACACAATGAATGGCAGGTCAGGAGACTCCTGGACTGTCCTGCCCACCATGACATAACACAATGAATGGCAGGTCAGGAGACTCCTGGTCTTTCCCTCCCACCATGACATAACACCATGAATGGCAGGTCAGGAGACTCCTGGTCTGTCCTGCCCACCATGACATAACACCATGAATGGCAGGTCAGGAGACTCCTGGTCTGTCCTGACCACCATGACATAACACCATGAATGGCAGGTAAGGAGACTCCTGATCTGTCCCACCCACCATGACATAACACCACGTATGATGGGTCAGGAGACTCCTGATCTGTCCCACCCACCATGACATAACACCACGTATGATGGGTCAGGAGACTCCTGGTCTGTCCTGACCACCATGACATAACACCATGAATGGCAGGTAAGGAGACTCCTGGTCTGTCCTGACCACCATGACATAACACCATGAATGGCAGGTAAGGAGACTCCTGGTCTTTCCTGCCCACCATGACATAACACCATGAATGGCAGGTCAGGAGACTCCTGGACTGTCCTGCCCACCATGATATAACACAATGAATGGCAGGTAAGGAGACTCCTGGTCTTTCCCTCCCACCATGACATAACACCATGAATGGCAGGTCAGGAGACTCCTGGACTGTCCTGCCCACCATGACATAACACCATGAATGGCAGGTAAGGAGACTCCTGGACTGTCCTGCCCACCATGACATAACACCATGAATGGCAGGTCAGGAGACTCCTGGACTGTCCTGCCCACCATGACATAACGCCATAAATGATGGGCCAGGAGACTCCTGGTCTGTCCCATCCACCATGACATAACACCGTGTATGATGAGGCAGAAGACTCCTGGTCGGTCCTGCCCACCATGACATAACACCACGTATGATGGGTCAGGAGACTCCTGGTCTGTCCTGACCACCATGACATAACACCATGAATGGCAGGTAAGGAGACTCCTGGTCTTTCCTGCCCACCATGACATAACGCCATAAATGGCAGGTCAGGAGACTCCTGGTCTTTCCCTCCCACCATGACATAACACCATGAATGGCAGGTCAGGAGACTCCTGGACTGTCCTGCCCACCATAACATAACACCATGAATGGCAGGTCAGGAGACTCCCGGACTGTCTCTCCCACCATGACATAACACCATGAATGGCAGGTCAGGAGACTCCCGGACTGTCTCTCCCACCATGACATAACGCCATGAATGATGGGCCATGAGACTCCTGGTCGGTCCTGCCCACCATGACATAACACCATGAATGGCAGGTAAGGAGACTCCTGGACTGTCCTGCCCACCATGACATAACACCATGAATGGCAGGTAAGGAGACTCCTGGACTGTCCTGCCCACCATGACATAACACCATGAATGGCAGGTCAGGAGACTCCTGGTCTGTCCTGACCACCATGACATAACACCATGAATGATGGACCAGGAGACTCCTGATCTGTCCCACCCACCATGACATAACACCACGTATGATGGGTCAGGAGACTCCTGGTCTGTCCTGCCCACCATGACATAACACCACGTATGATGGGTCAGGAGACTCCTGGTCTGTCCTGCCCACCATGACATAACACCACGTATGATGGATCAGGAGACTCCTGGTCTGTCCCACCCACCATGACATAACAATGATTGATAGACTAGAACAGTGTCTCAATCCTGAGGCACCCTTTAAAATTATGGACAGTCTTGAGGCACCTTATTCTAAAATGGGGTGCCTCAAGACCGTCCATAATTTTAAAAGGGCACCCCATTCTAAAAGTGAAAAGTTTTCTATACCGCAGCAACATCCACACATGGAGGACACCCAACATTAGAGGGGATTTATTCTTCCAAAGCAAATACACTTTTGCACACTGGTACTAACCAGTATTCCCATGTTTCTCTTCTCCATCACCGAACTAATGCGACCCCAGCACTGATGGAGAGGGGCAGGAGTGGGGCAGGGGAGGGTCAAACTAGGATGATGTGCAGGCAACTATCCTCCTTATCAACTGATGTAAAATTGTTGTCAGGACACCGGTAGCTAGAAGGTTGTAATGGTCCACAATGAAAACCTGCGGCTTTGTGTAACTAAAAGGCAGGCTTGTATATAAGTTTTGGCCAATTTTTAGACATTTTGTCAAGGCACCCCTGAAGAAACCTCAAGGCACCCCTGAAGAAACCTCAAGGCACCCCTGAAGAAACCTCAAGGCACCCCTGAGGAAACCTCAAGGCACCCCTGAAGAAACCTCAAGGCACCCCTGAGGAAACCTCAAGGCACCCCTGAAGAAACCTCAAGGCACCCCTGAAGAAACCTCAAGGCATCCCTGAGGAAACATCAAGGCACCCCTGAAGAAACCTCAAGGCACCCCTGAAAAACCTCAAGGCACCCCTGAAAAACCTCAAGGCACCCCTGGGGAAACCTCAAGGCACCCCTGAAAAACCTCAAGGCACCCCTGAAAAACCTCAAGGCACCCCTGGGGAAACCTCAAGGCACCCCTGGGGAAACCTCAAGGCACCCCTGGGGAAACCTCAAGGCACCCCTGGGGAAACCTCAAGGCACCCCTGAAAAACCTCAAGGCATCCCTGAAGAAACCTCAAGGCATCCCTGAGGAAACCTCAAGGCACCCCTGAAGAAACATCAAGGCACCCCTGAAGAAACCTCAAGGCACCCCTGAAGAAACCTCAAGGCACCCCTGAAGAAACCTCAAGGCACCCCTGAAGAAGCCTCAAGGCACCCCTGAAAAACCTCAAGGCATCCCTGAAGAAACCTCAAGGCATCCCTGAGGAAACCTCAAGGCACCCCTGAAGAAACATCAAGGCACCCCTGAAGAAACCTCAAGGCACCCCTGAAGAAACCTCAAGGCACCCCTGAAGAAGCCTCAAGGCATCCCTGAAGAAACCTCAAGGCACCCCTGAAGAAGCCTCAAGGCATCCCTGAAGAAGCCTCAAGGCACCCTGGTTGAGAAAGGATAGACTAGAAGACTCCTGGTCTGCCATACTTATTCACGAAGTGGGCGGAGTCAGAAAGAATGACTTGAAAACTTCTGATCTGCCATCATCCCATCCACATTCATGCCTAGCGAATGCACTCATTCCCATGACATGATGGGAATTATAGTGTCATACGGCAGCACCACACAGTATGAAGTAGTAATGTTGGCGCTTCCTTCGGTCCCTCCTCACCTTGACTGGGCATAACTGCTTTTTCCCGTATCCAGCAATGACATCATAGACAGTAAAAAGGTGATTTTAACAAAAACTACTTGTCAAAAAAAAAAAATGACATCCTCGTTGTTACTGTGGCAAAAGGCAAGAAGTAATACAGAGATCTTGAAAGTGTAGTGGAATCCGGCTTTAACTACATCAACCCATAAATGCTGAACTTGTCTGGTTTCGCAATACTAACAAGGCCTGGAATCGAACCCTCAACCAGCAAATCGAGTTCCTAGTTCCTCCTCCATCTTCCACCCGCAGCACTTCCTCCATTCTCGTCTAGGCAAGGGTGGCATTGCTCTCCAGGGTGCATGCGTGGCGCTGGATTCCAAATGCACACAGATGTGCTGCAGGACTTCGGAACCTAGAAGAGATCTGCAGCACATCTGAGCAAGTGGAGGGATCTCCTGGATCTTGGAGGAGCCACGGGTATCTGCCGGCTCCTGAAGGCATGTGCCAGAACACTTGCAGTGACCAGACGGTGAAAAGGCTGCAAGCCGAATGCATCGCCTGCCAGCAAAGCAGCCTTCCGTGAACTCTGTCGTGACAAATCTGCCCGCCTCGTACCACCGAGAAGTCCAGAGTAACGCATCGCTACACTGCCTGAGATTTACTCCAAAAAGGTTCCCGGCTGATAATGACCTTCTTTCCTGCTACAGGCAGACGGGACAAGTGAGAAAATCCATCAAAGAAGAGAAATACAGAAAATCGTCTCGCGCGTCCAGAAATCTCACGCTTCGAAAGATCGCCGGGCGCCCGCTGCGTGTGTGAGCGCCAAAATCTCTTCCCTTTCCAAAGGTCCCGACTTGCTGGAGGAAACGACTGTCATCAGGGATGTACGTCTGAACTGCCGGAACCGGGGGCAGCGCTCCGCACCCCCATACGCCATTGGCTGGAAGAGTCAAACCGAGCCAGCAGGATCTTCCTGTGGACTGGCAGAGTCAAACCGAGCCGGCAGGATCTTCCTGTGGACTGGCAGAGTCAAACCGAGCCGGCAGGATCTTCCTGTGGACTGGCAGAGTCAAACCGAGCCGGCAGGTTCTTCCTGTGGACTGGAAGAGTCAAACCGAGCTGGCAGGTTCTTCCTGTGGACTGGAAGAGTCAAACCGAGCCGGCAGGTTCTTCCTGTGGACTGGAAGAGTCAAACCGAGCCGGCAGGATCTTCCTGTGGACTGGCAGAGTCAAACCGAGCCGGCAGGTTCTTCCTGTGGACTGCAAGAGTCAAACCGAGCCGGCAGGTTCTTCCTGTGGACTGGAAGAGTCAAACCGAGCCGGCAGGTTCTTCCTGTGGACTGGCTGAGTCAAACCGAGCCAGCAGGTTCTTCCTGTGGAATCGAAGAGTCAAACCGAGCCAGCAGGTTCTTCCTGTGGTCTGGAAGAGTCAAACCGAGCCGGCAGGATCTTCCTGTGGACTGGCAGAGTCAAACCGAGCCGGCAGGATCTTCCTGTGGACTGGCAGAGTCAAACCGAGCCGGCAGGTTCTTCCTGTGGACTGGAAGAGTCAAACCGAGCTGGCAGGTTCTTCCTGTGGACTGGAAGAGTCAAACCGAGCCGGCAGGTTCTTCCTGTGGACTGGAAGAGTCAAACCGAGCCGGCAGGATCTTCCTGTGGACTGGCAGAGTCAAACCGAGCCGGCAGGTTCTTCCTGTGGACTGCAAGAGTCAAACCGAGCCGGCAGGTTCTTCCTGTGGACTGGAAGAGTCAAACTGAGCCGGCAGGTTCTTCCTGTGGACTGGCTGAGTCAAACCGAGCCAGCAGGTTCTTCCTGTGGAATCGAAGAGTCAAACCGAGCCAGCAGGTTCTTCCTGTGGTCTGGAAGAGTCAAACCGAGCCGGCAGGTTCTTCCTGTGGACTGGCTGAGTCAAACCGAGCCAGCAGGTTCTTTCTGTGGAATCGAAGAGTCAAACCGAGCCGGCAGGATCTTCCTGTGGACTGGAAGAGTCAAACCGAGCTGGCAGGTTCTTCCTGTGGACTGGCTGAGTCAAACCGAGCCAGCAGGTTCTTCCTGTGGACTGGAAGAGTCAAACCGAGCCGGCAGGTTCTTCCTGTGGACTGGAAGAGTCAAACCGAGCCGGCAGGTTCTTCCTGTGGACTGGAAGAGTCAAACCGAGCCGGCAGGTTCTTCCTGTGGACTGGAAGAGTCAAACCGAGCCGGCAGGTTCTTCCTGTGGACTGGAAGAGTCAAACCGAGCCGGCAGGTTCTTCCTGTGGACTGGAAGAGTCAAACCGAGCCATCAGGTCCTTCCTGTGGACTGGAAGAGTCAAACCGAGCCGGCAGGTTCTTCCTGTGGACAGGTTCCAGGTACCACGTACAGCCGGTCATACAGCAGGTACAGCCGAGTGTGAAAACATCAACACTTTCAGGGGCGGTCCACACTATAGAAACGCAGTCCAGGTGAGGTCCGGATGCCTTTCTGCGCGTTTTTGATGCTTTCTGGTTCGCTGATGTGAACGATGACACTGACAACCATATCAGCTACTTTCTGTGCGTTTTGGATGAAAAAAAAAGCAACTGAAACGCATGGAGTGTGAACTGACCCTTAACTAAAAAAAAAAAAAAAAAACCCCAAATGGAAAAAACATGTTTTAACCCTTTTGCTGCCAGAGTAGTTTTTTCAAATATCTTTAAAAAAAAAAAATAATTTTAGGATTGAAGATTACATAGAACCCCCAAACATCATATATTTGCTGACAGCAGACACCCTAAAGAATAAATTAGTGATAGTTCCAATTTTTTATGTCACGATATTAGCACAGCGGGTGATGAAAAGCAAAGTTTCAATAACAAATACACCATACGTGGGCAGCGCAGTGTAACATTGGGGCAGCACGGTGTATCATTGGGTCAGCGCAGTGTATCATTGCGGCAGCGCAGTGTATCATTGGGTCAGCGCGGTGTATCATTGGGTCAGCACGGTGTATCATTGGGCAGCACGGTGTATCATTGGGCAGCACGGTGTATCATTGGGCAGCGCAGTGTATCATTGGGTCAGCGCAGTGTATCATTGGGTCAGCGCGGTGTATCATTGGGTCAGCACGGTGTATCATTGGGCAGCGCGGTGTATCATTGGGGCAGCGCGGTGTATCATTGGGGCAGCGCGGTGTATCATTGGGTCAGCGCGGTGTATCATTGGGTCAGCGCGGTGTATCATTGGGTCAGCGCAGTGTATCATTGGGTCAGCGCAGTGTATCATTGGGGCAGCGCACTGTTTCTTTGAGCGGCACAGTGTATCATTGGGACAGCACAGTGTATCATTGGGCAGCGCAGTGTATCATTGGGGCAGCGCAGTGTATCATTGCGGCAGCGCAGTGTATCATTGGGGCAGCACGGTGTATCATTGGGCAGCGCGGTGTATCATTGGGTCAGCACAGTGTATCATTGGGCAGCACAGTGTATCATTGGGTCAGCGCGGTGTATCATTGGGGCAGCACGGTGTATCATTGGGGCAGCACGGTGTATTATTGGGGCAGCACAGTGTATTATTGGGGAAACGCAGTGTATCATTGGGCGGACCGGTGTATCATTGGGCAGCGCAGTGTATCATTGGGGCAGCACGGTGTATCATTGGGGCAGCGCAGTGTATCATTGGGGCAGCGCAGTGTATCATTGGGGCAGCGCAGTGTATCATTGGGGCAGCGCAGTGTATCATTGGGGCAGCGCAGTGTATCATTGGGGCAGCGCAGTGTATCATTGGGCAGCGCGGTGTATCATAGGGCAGCGCGGTGTATCATTGGGGCAGCGCGGTGTATCATTGGGCAGCACGGTGTATCATTGGGGCAGCGCGGTGTATCATTGGGGCAGCGCAGTGTATCATTGGGGCAGCGCGGTGTATCATTGGGGCAGCGCAGTGTATCATAGGGCAGCGCGGTGTATCATTGGGCAGCGCGGTGTATCATTGGGGCAGCGTAGTGTATCATTGGGGCAGCACGGTGTATCATTGGGTCAGCACGGTGTATCATTGCGGCAGCGCAGTGTATCTTTGAGCGGCACAGTGTATCATTGGGGCAGCGCGGTGTATCATTGGGCAGCACGGTGTATCATTGGGGCAGCGCAGTGTATCATTGGGTCAGCGCAGTGTATCATTGGGTCAGCGCAGTGTATCATTGGGTCAGCACGGTGTATCATTGGGCAGCGCGGTGTATCATTGGGGCAGCGCGGTGTATCATTGGGTCAGCGCGGTGTATCATTGGGTCAGCGCGGTGTATCATTGGGTCAGCGCAGTGTATCATTGGGTCAGCGCAGTGTATCATTGGGGCAGCGCGGTGTATCATTGGGTCAGCGCGGTGTATCATTGGGTCAGCGCGGTGTATCATTGGGTCAGCGCAGTGTATCATTGGGTCAGCGCAGTGTATCATTGGGGCAGCGCACTGTTTCTTTGAGCGGCACAGTGTATCATTGGGACAGCACAGTGTATCATTGGGCAGCGCAGTGTATCATTGGGGCAGCGCAGTGTATCATTGCGGCAGCGCAGTGTATCATTGGGGCAGCACGGTGTATCATTGGGCAGCGCGGTGTATCATTGGGTCAGCACAGTGTATCATTGGGCAGCACAGTGTATCATTGGGTCAGCGCGGTGTATCATTGGGGCAGCACGGTGTATCATTGGGGCAGCACGGTGTATTATTGGGGCAGCACAGTGTATTATTGGGGAAACGCAGTGTATCATTGGGCGGACCGGTGTATCATTGGGCAGCGCAGTGTATCATTGGGGCAGCACGGTGTATCATTGGGGCAGCGCAGTGTATCATTGGGGCAGCGCAGTGTATCATTGGGGCAGCGCAGTGTATCATTGGGGCAGCGCAGTGTATCATTGGGGCAGCGCAGTGTATCATTGGGGCAGCGCAGTGTATCATTGGGGCAGCGCGGTGTATCATTGGGCAGCGCGGTGTATCATAGGGCAGCGCGGTGTATCATTGGGGCAGCGCGGTGTATCATTGGGCAGCACGGTGTATCATTGGGGCAGCGCAGTGTATCATTGGGGCAGCGCGGTGTATCATTGGGGCAGCGCAGTGTATCATAGGGCAGCGCGGTGTATCATTGGGGCAGCGCGGTGTATCATTGGGCAGCGCGGTGTATCATTGGGGCAGCGTAGTGTATCATTGGGGCAGCACGGTGTATCATTGGGTCAGCATGGTGTATCATTGCGGCAGCGCAGTGTATCTTTGAGCGGCACAGTGTATCATTGGGGCAGCGCGGTGTATCATTGGGCAGCACGGTGTATCATTGGGGCAGCGCAGTGTATCATTGGGTCAGCGCAGTGTATCATTGGGTCAGCGCAGTGTATCATTGGGTCAGCACGGTGTATCATTGGGCAGCGCGGTGTATCATTGGGGCAGCGCGGTGTATCATTGGGGCAGCGCGGTGTATCATTGGGTCAGCGCGGTGTATCATTGGGTCAGCGCGGTGTATCATTGGGTCAGCGCAGTGTATCATTGGGTCAGCGCAGTGTATCATTGGGTCAGCGCAGTGTATCATTGGGGCAGCGCAGTGTATCATTGGGGCAGCGCAGTGTATCATTGGGGCAGCGCAGTGTATCATTGGGGCATCGCAGTGTATCATTGGGGCAGCGCACTGTTTCTTTGAGCGGCACAGTGTATCATTGGGACAGCACAGTGTATCATTGCGGCAGCGCAGTGTATCATTGGGGCAGCACGGTGTATCATTGGGCAGCGCGGTGTATCATTGGGTCAGCACAGTGTATCATTGGGCAGCACAGTGTATCATTGGGTCAGCGCGGTGTATCATTGGGTCAGCGCGGTGTATCATTGGGTCAGCGCGGTGTATCATTGGGGCAGCACGGTGTATCATTGGGGCAGCACGGTGTATTATTGGGGCAGCACAGTGTATTATTGGGGAAACGCAGTGTATCATTGGGCGGACCGGTGTATCATTGGGCAGCGCAGTGTATCATTGGGGCAGCACGGTGTATCATTGGGGCAGCGCAGTGTATCATTGGGGCAGCGCAGTGTATCATTGGGGCAGCGCAGTGTATCATTGGGGCAGCGCAGTGTATCATTGGGGCAGCGCAGTGTATCATTGGGCAGCGCGGTGTATCATAGGGCAGCGCGGTGTATCATTGGGGCAGCGCGGTGTATCATTGGGCAGCACGGTGTATCATTGGGGCAGCGCGGTGTATCATTGGGGCAGCGCGGTGTATCATTGGGGCAGCGCGGTGTATCATTGGGGCAGCGCGGTGTATCATTGGGGCAGCGTAGTGTATCATTGGGGCAGCGCAGTGTATCATTGGGGCAGCGTAGTGTATCATTGGGGCAGCGCGGTGTATCATTGGGTCAGCATGGTGTATCATTGCGGCAGCGCAGTGTATCTTTGAGCGGCACAGTGTATCATTGGGGCAGCGCGGTGTATCATTGGGCAGCGCAGTGTATCATTGGGGCAGCGCGGTGTATCATTGGGCAGCGCAGTGTATCATTGGGGCAGCGCAGTGTATCTTTGAGCGGCACAGTGTATCATTGGGCAGCGCGGTGTATCATTGGGCAGCGCAGTGTATCATTGGGGCAGCGCAGTGTATCATTGGGCAGCGCAGTGTATCATTGGGGCAGCGCAGTGTATCTTTGAGCGGCACAGTGTATCATTGGGCAGCGCAGTGTATCATTGGGGCAGCGCAGTGTATCTTTGAGCGGCACAGTGTATCATTGGGCAGCGCAGTGTATCATTGGGGCAGCATAGTGGCTAAATGGCTAGCACTTCCCCCTGGCAGTACTAGGGTCATTGGTTCAAATCCCAACCACGGCACCACCTGCCTAGAGTTTGCATGTTCTCCCTGTGCCTGCGTGGGTTTCCTCTGGATTCCTCCCACACTCCAAAGACATGCTGGGAGGTGAATTGGCTCCTGTATAAATTGGTTCTAGTATGTATGAATGTGAGTTAGGGACCTTAGATTGCATGCTCCTCGGGGGCGGGGACTGATGAGATTGTACAATATATATGTAGAATGCTGTGTAAATTGATGGCGCTATAGAAGTACCTGGAATAAATAAATAATACACAGACAAGCTGTATACATTCAGTACTTTGAACAGAAGTAGAGAAGACTGCAGATAAACCAGTACAACTTATGAAGGAGGATTTGTTTCATCTCTGTGTATCACCTGAGGCCGGTCCCATCACTGGATATTTGGAAGGGTCTACAACCACTAATGGAAGTTACACAGGAAGTTCGAGGCACGCTGGACATCTGCACCTGCTCTCAGTGGGGGTACCGATCGGTAACAAGCTGAGATTAGAAGCAGTCTCCTAAAGGGAGTGCTGCTAATCTCATTGTGTTACCTGTATAATAGACACCTGTCCACAGGAGCCATCAAACCATCAGATTCCAAACTCTCCACCATGGCAAAGACCAAAGAGCTGTCCAAGGATGTCAGGGACAAGATGGTAGACCTACACAAGGCTGGACTGGACTACCAAACTATGGCCAAGCAGCTTGGTGAGAAGGTGACAACAGTTGGTGCAATCATTCACAAATGGAAGAAACACAAAACAAGTGTCAGTCTCCCTAGGTCTGGTGCACCATGCAAGATCTCACCTCGTGGAGTGTCAATGATCATGAGAACAGTGAGGAATCATCCCAGAACTACACGTGAGGATCTTGTCAATGATCTCCAGGCAGCTGGGACCACAGTCACCAAGAAAACAATTGGTAACACACTACGCCGACAAGGACTGAAATCCTGCAGTGCCCGCACGGTCCCTCTGCTCAAGAAAGCACATGTCCAGCCCGTCTGAAGTCTGCCACTGAACATCTGAATGATGCCAAGGAGGACTGGTGGGAAGTGTTGTGGTCAGAGGAGACCAAAATCCAGCTCTTTGGCATCAACTCAACTCGCCGTGTTTGGAGGAGGAGGAATGCTGCCTATGACCCCAAGAACACCATCCCAACTGTGAGACATGGTGGTGGAAACATTCTGCTTTGGGGGTGTTTTTCTGCTAAGGGGACAGGACAACTGCACCTCATCAAAGGGACGATGGACGGGGCAATGTACCCTCAAATCTTGGGTGAGAACCTTCTTCCCTCAGCCAGGGCATTGAAAATGGGTGGTGGATGGGTGTTCCAGCATGACAATGACCCAAAACACACGGCCAAGGCAACAAAGGAGCGGCTCAAGAAGAAGCACATTAAGGTCCTGGAATGGCCTAGCCAGTCTCCAGACCTTCATCCGATTGAAAATCTGTGGAGGAAGCTGAAAGTTCCAGTTGCCAAACGTCAGCCACCAAACCTTAATGACTTGGAGAGGATCTGCCAAGAGGAGTGGGCCAAAATCCTTCCTGAGATGTGTGCGAACCTGGGGGCCAACTCCAGGAAATGTCTGACCTCTGTGATGGCCAACAAGGGATTGGCCACCAAGTACTAAGTCATGTTTTGTGAAGGGGATCAAATCCTTCTTTCCCTCATGAACATGCAGATCCGTCATCATTTGTTAGACGCATTTCTGCTGAATTTGTTGTTGTATTCTGTCTCTCAGTGTTACACCGAACATTCCATTGTTAGACCGATCATTTCTGTGTGAGTGGCGAACATTCCATTGTTAGACTGATCGTTTCTGTGTGAGGGGCGAACATTCCATTGTTAGATCGATCATTTCTGTGTGAGGGGCGAACATTCCATTGTTAGACCGATCATTTCTGTGTGAGGGGCGAACATTCCATTGTTAGACCGATCATTTCTGTGTGAGGGGCGAACATTCCATTGTTAGACCGATCATTTCTGTGTGAGGGGTGAACATTCCATTGTTAGACCGATCATTTCTGTGTGAGGGGCGAACATTCCATTGTTAGACCGATCATTTCTGTGTGAGGGGCGAACATTGACCATCACGGGGGGCGAACATTGACCATCACGGGGGGCGAACATTGACCATCACGGGGGGCAAATACGCATTTCCTTCACTGTAAATATATATATATACGAAGCATGTTGAAATGCGTTTTTTCATATATTACAAAACATATGAAAAATATTTAAATTTTTTTTTTTTTTTAAATATAGTCTTCAGATTTTTTTTTCACATATATTTGTAAATGCGTTCCAAAAATGTAGATTTGTATTTTTAAAGATATACAGTATATTAGAAAATGTGTTTTTAAAAATATTTTGTAATAAAAACATTATAATATATATATAAAAATGTAAATTTTTTTTAATTGAAATATAATTTGAAATACATTGAATACGGCGACATTGTAGCGAGTTGAATTTATGTCGATATATTTGTGAAGAATATTTTCAGATATATATTTCCTCCATGTGGACAGACGTACAGAATCCTGGCGTCCCCGAGCCGTACGGGATGATAGAAGAGCCGGCCTTATCGCCGCGAGTTTTCTCCCTTCGGCACGGCGTAGACGCGGCGAGGGAAAAGGGATCAGACAAGCTTTGACAGGTGAATTAGTCAGGTGTTTTAGCAGCGGAGGATGGGCGCCCCGGCCTCTTCTGTCCCCGGAGATAACAAGGACTGCGAGTGTGAGGAGAATATGGGAGTCGTTGTCACCCGCCGCCTGAAGCGGTATTTATGGGGAAACAAACAAGCCGAGTGTCATTGTGAGTGGAGAGGCTCTTCACAGAGCGCTTGTTGGGTGCAATCAGAGGATGCGGAAATATCACATCCGTCCTGGAATACCAATGCATGCCGAACCCCCAACCACACAGGAGGCCGCACTGCGCACCCGCCACTGCGCCCCCCGCACCCACCTCCGCGCCCCCCACACCCATCCCCGCCACTGCGCTCCCCACCTTTGCGCCCCCCGCACCCATCCCCGCCACTGCGCCCCCCTCACCCACCCCCGCCACCGCGCCCCCCGCACCCATCCCCGCCACTGCGCTCCCCACCACTGCGCCCCCCTCACCCACCCCCCGCCACCGCGCTCCCCTCCACTGCGCCCCCCGCACCCATTCCCGCCACCGCGCCCCCCTCACCCACCCCCGCCACCGCGCTCCCCTCCACTGCGCCCCCCGCACCCATTCCCGCCACCGCGCCCCCCTCACCCACCCCCGCCACCGCGCTCCCCTCCACTGCGCCCCCCGCATCCATTCCCGCCACCGCGCCCCCCTCACCCACCCCCCCACCGCGCTCCCCTCCACTGCGCCCCCCGCATCCATTCCCGCCACCGCGCCCCCCTCACCCACCCCCGCCACCGCGCTCCCCTCCACTGCGCCCCCCGCATCCATTCCCGCCACCGCGCTCCCCTCCACTGCGCCCCCCGCATCCATTCCCGCCACCGCGCCCCCCTCACCCACCCCCCCAACCGCGCTCCCCGCACCCACCCCCCGCCACCCGCCACCGCGCTCCCCTCCACTGCGCCCCCCGCACCCATTACCGCCACCGCGCCCCCCTCACCCACCCCTCCACTGCGCTCCCCTCCACTGCGCCCCCCGCATCCATTCCCGCCACCGCGCCCCCCTCACCCACCCCCCCAACCGCGCTCCCCGCACCCACCCCCCGCCACCCGCCACCGCGCTCCCCTCCACTGCGCCCCCCGCACCCATTCCCGCCACCGCGCTCCCCTCCACTGCGCCCCCCGCACCCATTACCGCCACCGCGCCCCCCTCACCCACCCCTGCGCCCCCCGCACCCATTACCGCCACCGCGCCCCCCTCACCCACCCCCGCCACCGCGCTCCCCTCCACTGCGCCCCCCGCACCCACCCCCCCACCGCACTCCCCTCCACTGCGCCCCCCGCACCCATTCACGCCACCGCGCGGGGCAATTCTGCACGCGTTATGTCCGGCCACACGCGGGGCAATTCTCCACACGGTATTTCCAGCCACACGCGGGGCAATTCTCCACACGGTATTTCCAGCCACACGCGGGGCAATTCTCCACACGGTATTTCCAGCCAC
The DNA here is from genome assembly GCF_062004578.1 of Staurois parvus. Lineage (NCBI taxonomy): Eukaryota > Metazoa > Chordata > Amphibia > Anura > Ranidae > Staurois > Staurois parvus. The sequence continues at coordinate 55,182 of NW_028319820.1, forward strand.
ACGCGGGGCAATTCTCCACACGTTATTTCCGGCCACACGCGGGGCAATTCTCCACACGTTATGTCCAAAACATTCTAAAAAGTTTCTTTTGTTTTTGTAAAATAATAAACATGTCTATACTTCCCCGCTCTGTGTAATTGGTGTACACAGAGCAGCCCCGATCCTCCTCTTCTGGGGTCCCCCGCAGGCTCTCCTGGCGGTCAGCTGTCCCCACACCACACATACCGCACCGCGCCATACCATCTTTTTTTCCTTTGGGATTTGCTTTTCTTTTTGGTTTTTGATGCGTCATGTTTGAGTTCTGCTGCGTTGTTTTTTGAGGCATTACTTTCAGTTTTTGATGCGTCACTTTTGGGTTTTGATGCGTTTTTTTGAGGCGTTACTTTTGGTTTTTGATGCGTTGTTTTTTGATGCGTCACTTTTGGGCTTTGATGCGTTACTTTTGATTTTTGATGTGTTGCTTTTTGAGGCGTTACTTTTGATTTTTGATGCGTTGTTTTTTGATGCGTGACTTTTGGGCTTTGATGCGTTGTTTTTTGATGCGTGACTTTTGGGCTTTGATGCGTTACTTTTGATTTTTGATGCATTACTTTTTGATACATCACAATTGGGTTTTGATGCGATGTTTTTTTATGTTACTTTTGATTTTTTTCTGCTGTTTTGATATTTTCCTGTCTGAATATGGATGGGGTTTTTTTGTAGTTTATCCCAAGCAGACATGCGTTTTTTGTATACATTATTTAAATTTCCATCATTGACAAATGTGGCTTCTCAGCCCACATATCATCTCGGGATATTTACTCGCTTTTATCTGCGTTTGTGTACGTTATTTCATTTTTTATTTTACTTTTCATTTACAATTTTTTTCATACATTTTTATTCATTATTCTCTTTCTTTGTTTCTCTTCCTTTTTCTTTTCTTCCTTGTTTTCTGATATCGCTGTTTTTAATACATTGTAACAAAACATATAACCCATCGTATCAGTATTCGTATCCTCAGGCTTCAGGAGTGCGGATTAGGATGGGTGTTCTTTATTAACCAGCTCCTATATAATGCCGGCCATACACGGGTCGAATACTGAACAATTTTTCATACAAAAATAAAAAAAAAGTCGTTCGCTCGGTAATTCGATGGCGCCATCAATGATTTCGAAAATCGGCCGACCGAGTCATAACGTTCACCCCATATAACAGGCAAAACTTCCGGGTCACGGCTCAGGCGCGTATTCTTCAGGGGCCTTGCTTGTACGCTCCTCAGGGGTGGGTACTCCAACTTCCTCCCACATTCCAAAGACATGCTGGGAGGTGAATTGGCTGCTGGATAAATTGTCCCGTGTATGTATCAATGTGAGTTAGGGACCTTAGATTGTACGCTCCTCAGGGGTGGGAATTGTACGCTCCTCAGGGGCAGGTACTCCAGTTTCTTCCCACATTCCAAAGACATGCTGGGCGGTGAATAGGCTGCTGGCTAAATTGGCCCTAATGTGTGAATGTGACTTAGGGACCTTCGATTGTACGATCCTCAGGGGCAGGGACTGTACGCTCCTCAGGGGCAGGTACTCCGGTTTCCTCCCACATTACAAAGACATGCTGGGAGGTGAATTGGCTGCTGTCTAAATTGTCCCTAGTATGTATGAATGCGAGTTAGGGAACTTAGATTTTCGCTCCTCAGGGGCAGGGATTGTACGCTCCTCAGGGGCAGGTACTGCGATTTCTTCCCACATTCCAAAGACATGCTGGCAGGTGAATTGGATCCTGTCTAAATTGGCTCGAGTATGTTTATGTATGAATATGAGTTAGGGATCTTAGATTTTAAGCTCCTCAGGTGCAGGGATTGTACGCTCCTCAGGGGTGGGGATTGTACGCTCCTCAGGGGTGGGGATTGTACGCTCCTCAGGGGTGGGGATTGTACGCTCCTCAGGGGCGGGTACTCTAGTTTCCTCCCACATTCCAAAGACATGCTGGGAGGTGAATAAGCCCCTGTCTAAATTGTCCCTAGTATGTGCATGTATGAATGTGAGTTAGGGACCTTAGAGTGTAAGCTCCTCAGGGGCAGGGATTGTACGCTCCTCGGGGGCGGGGACTGGTGTGAATGTACGATATATATGTAAAGCGCTGCATAAAATGACGGTGATATACAAGTACCTGTAATAAATGAACCAGCTCCTGAACAGAGAAACAGACTTCTTGTAGGTAAATAGGATGTATATTTCTACATCAGGTGGGATTGTGGATCGGAGGGCCACAGGGGTCCCGGAGAAGGACTATGTCAGCAGTCATCTCATAGCTGGGAATTGTGGAGTCACAAGGCCTGCTATAGATACAGACAGGGATGCCGGCCTGCAGCAATGGGGGGGGGGGGGGGGGGATTCAGGCGCTGAGTGCCTTAATGAAGAGGCGAGCTGCCAAGCGGCAGGTCAGAGGGGCAGCGCGGGTGTTTTGTGCGCGGCGCGGGAGACGGGATCACGAGACATATGGAGGGAGACGGGATCACGAGACATATGGAGGGAGACGGGATCACGAGACATATGGAGGGAGACGGGATCACGAGACATATGGAGGGAGACGGGTATCCGTTACTGGAAGCCGCGGCACAATACGCCTCATTAGGACGGCGAGAGGAATTCATCGTCTGGTGCGCCGAGTCCTCTCAGAACGTTGGGATGTGACGGCGCTGATCCGATTCTACAACTCCCACTGAAACAAAACCGGCATATGTGCCGACAGATGTGCTGCCAGCCACCCTTCCCATGCCACGGCCGGGGGGGACAGAGGACAGTCCCCTCATTAATTAGTCCACAAATAGGTGGTCAGGAGAGAAAAGCGAGGTGTGATCTGTCATCCGTCCAATCAGAGAGGAGGAAAATCTGCGATTTCATCCTGACAAGACGCTGGGTGTAATGTGACGACGCTCCGGCATGACGAGACGAACGCGGAGCACGAATAATACGAACGTCGGATCGGATCTGCGTGGCTGGAAATGGTACAAGATATTTCTATGATCCCCGGAGAAGCCCAGAATGGAGAATACTCGTCGCCCGTCACGGCCCTACATGTGTGCAGCAACAAAGCATCCCGCAAAGAGAACCTGTCACCACCGAGCTCACCAAGAATCTGAATGTTCTGCTGAAGGGGCCGGCCTTACCTACATGCCACACAGATACAATACATACATGACAGTAGTATGTCTGCCCTGCCATCCAGTCCTGACATTTATACAGCACAGCCCTGTAGGATAGGGCAGGAGACACGATTTTTTTTTTTTAATTCAATAACACCTGCAGGTACACCTATGTGACCGAGCCCCCAGTGGGCGGGGTGAAACACACACCTGCAGGTACACCTATGTGACTGAGCCCCCAGTGGGCGGGGTGAAACACACACCTGCAGGTACACCTATGTGACTGAGCCCCCAGTGGGCGGGGTGAAACACACACCTGCAGGTACACCTATGTAACCGAGCCCCCAGTGGGCGGGGTGAAACACACCTGCAGGTACACCTGTGTAACCGAGCCCCCCCGTGGGCGGGGTGAAACACACCTGCAGGTACACCTGTGTGACCGAGCCCCCAGTGGGCGGGGTGAAACGCACACCTGCAGGTACACCTGTGTGACCAAGCCCCCAGTGGGCGGGGTGAAACGCACACCTGCAGGTACACCTGTGTGAGCAAGCCCCCAGTGGGCGGGGTGAAACGTACACCTGTGTGACCGAGCCCCCAGTGGGCGGGGTGAAACGCACACCTGCAGGTACACCTGTGTGACCGAGCCCCCAGTGGGCGGGATGAAACGCGTCAGTAGGTTGGGCCAGAACGGCAGCTGAGGCCATTCCTCGACATTGGGTTGACACTGAATTCGCTGGCCGGTGGGGTGATCCTCTTCCTTCCATCCATAGCTCGGAGCGGCACCATAAGCTATACTCTTTACCAGCAGGTCTTGTCCCGCCTCCAGCCTGTGATTGGACGGGAGAAGGAGAAGAAGCAGGCTGATGTAATCATCCCTCTGCTCTTTCCTCCCATAAGAAGGTTCCTTGTTAGAATATGAGCACTGCAGCAACACTGGGCCTCTCCTTGTGCTGCTTCTTCCTCTCTCAGTCTGAGCTCTGCTGTACATGGATTGCACGAGGCCGATACCAAATCATATTCAGGTTCTCTGAAATAAATACTTTCAGTGATGTCAACATGAATACAGAGCTGCCCTATCTTGTGTTGGTGGTAACTTGCAGTGTTCTCCCAGAAGTGAGTCCCCCCTCCCCCGGACTGTATACAATGTATATATATAGTATCCCCCAGAAGTGAGCCCCCCTCCCCCGGACTGTATACAATGTATATATATATATCAAGTATCTCCCAGAAGTGAGCCCCCCTCCCCCGGACTGTATACAATGTATATATATATATCAAGTATCTCCCAGAAGTGAGTCCCCCCTCCCCCAGACTGTATACAATGTATATATATATACACAGTATCTCCCAGAAGTGAGCCCCCCCTCCCCCAGACTGTATACAATGTATATATATAATACACACAGTATCTCCCAGAAGTGAGCCCCCCCTCCCCCAGACTGTATACAATGTATATATATATATCAAGTATCTCCCAGAAGTGAGCCCCCCCTCCCCCGGACTGTATACAATGTATATATATATATCAAGTATCTCCCAGAAGTGAGCCCCCCCTCCCCCGGACTGTATACAATGTGTGTGTGTATATATATATATATATATATATACACACACACACACACACATACACACAGAAGTCTCCGCCCCCCCGGGATCAGAAGTTTCCGCCCCCTAGATCAGAAGTCTCCGCCCCCTGGAATGTTGGGCCTTGGTAGAGACACACAAGGTGACACACACACGGGTTAAAATGCCAATTAGAGGTTAATTTCCCACATCTGTGTCTTCTTACATTGCAATCAGTGTCAGTGTATAAATAGTGCAATGAGTTTGTTAGCTCTCACGTGGAAGCAGTGACTAGGCTAGATACTGAGCCATGGGGAGCAGACAAGAACTGTCAAAAGTCCTGCGTAACAAGGTGATGGAACTTTATAAAGATGGAGAAGGACATAAAAAGATATCAAAAGCCTTGAATATGCCAGCCAGTGCTGTTACATCACCTATTAAGAAGTGGAACATTCGGGGATCTCTTGATGCCAAGCCAAGGTCAGGTAGACCAAGATAGATGGCAGCCACAACTGACTGAAGAATTGTTCGGGATACAAAGAAACCCCAAAGAAACCTCAGGAGAAATCCAGGCTGCTCTGGAAAAAGACGAGGTGGTTGTTTGTAAGGACTACAATATGGCGATACTTGAACAAAAATGAGCTGCATGGTGGAGGTGCCAGAAGGACGCTTTACTGCACCAACTTACCTGAACTCCTCCCCCAGCAGATGGTGCACCCCCACACTTCACTGGTGGACTGTCCCTTGGTATGTCCAATGCAAGGCTTTGGTCTTGATGACATCTAGACCACTGAAGCATGGGGGAGAGGATACTGCGGGGACTGGTCTAGAGGGAAGGAGGAGTGGAGGATCAGGATAGTAAATCTTCTTTAATTGTTCCCCTAGATCAGGGGTGTCCAAACTATGGCCCTCCAGCTGCTGAAGTACTACAAGTCCCATCATTCCTCTGGGTGTCAGAGTCTTGCAAGGCCTCATGGAACTTGCAGTTCCTCAACACTAGAGGGCCGTAGTTTGGACACCCCTGCCCTAGACCTAATTAAGCAATTAACCCCTGAAGTGCAGGTGCACCCCACCCCCAGCAAAGTAAAGGAGGAACATATGGGCCAGTACAGCCCTGCATGGAGAACCTGCTGCTGACAAGTTCCCACCACCAAACAGGACCATTAGTGTGACGTGGCCCTCCATGTTGCTCCATGAAATGCTCCTCACACCGTCACAAACAGGTTTGGCCGGCTCCTGTAGTCCCCGGATCTGGCCGGTGTCATTCGATCTCCTGTAATTACTGGGAATGCTTGACTTTTATAGAGAGCTCTGCCTTCCTTGTGTCAATTTCCTGTCGGTGTCACCTGAGAAAGTGGAGCGATCGCTGCACGCCCAAACGATCGTACATTTCCGGCAATGTGAAACCCAAGTCTAATCTGCTTATACCTTTCCTTCCCTGACATGAAGACCGGACAGACCGAATCTACGAGGGAGTCAGGGATGTGAGAGCTGCACATTTACGTACAGTCAGCACCCCATCCCCCTACACCAGTGGTCTCCAAACTGCTACCCGGGGGGCTGAATGTGGCCCTTTGCTTGCCATTATCTGGCCCTTTGGGGCACTATTCCTCCAACTGATACAAAGCACTATTCTGTCAACTGACACCACCTACGGGTCACCGTCTCTCCCGTTGTCACCACCTACGGGTCACCGTCTCTCCCGTTGACACCACCCACGGGGCACCGTCTCTCCCGTTGACACCACCCACGGGGCACCGTCTCTCCCGTTGACACCACCCACGGGGCACCGTCTCTCCCGTTGACACCACCCACGGGGCACCGTCTCTCCCGTTGACACCACCCACGGGGCACCGTCTCTCCCGTTGACACCACCCACGGGGCACCGTCTCTCCCGTTGACACCACCCACGGGGCACCGTCTCTCCCGTTGACACCACCCACGGGGCACCGTCTCTCCCGTTGACACCACCCACGGGGCACCGTCTCTCCCGTTGACACCACCCACGGGGCACCGTCTCTCCCGTTGACACCACCCACGGGGCACCGTCTGGGCACCGTCTCTCCCGTTGACACCAACCACGGGGCACCGTCTCTCCCGTTGACACCAACCACGGGGCACCGTCTCTCCCGTTGACACCACCCACGGGGCACCGTTTCTCCCGTTGACACCACCCACGGGGCACCGTTTCTCCCGTTGACACCACCTACGGAGCACCATCTCTCCAGCTGACATCACTTATGAGGCACCATTTCTCCCGTTGACACCACCTACGGGGCACCATTTCTCCAGCTGACACCACCTATGGTGCACTGTTTCTGCCATTGACACCACCTATGGTGCACTGTTTCTGCCATTGACACCACCTATGGGGCACCATTTCTCCCATTGACACCACCTATGGGGCACCATTTCTCCAGCTGACACCACCTATGGGGCACCATTTCTCCCATTGACACCACCTATGGGGCACCATTTCTCCAGCTGACACCACCTATGGGGCACTGTTTCTGCCATTGACACCACCTATGGGGCACCGTTTCTCCCGTTGACACCACCTACGCTTACGTGTGAACCCGAAGTAAAGTCTGAAGGCCAAAAAAACTGGCCCTTTGTTTAGAAAGTTTGGGGTGTCCCCCAGGATCCTATGGTGTCAGCATAGACTGTCAGAAGCAACTCCTGCAGAAAGAGGAAGGAGACAGCAGACAGAAATCACACTCAGTGCTACGAGGGGTTAAACCTTGGCAGATATGACCATCATTTCAGGATTTCACGGCTGAGTTCTTGGCTCTCGACGTCACCCCCCCCCCCCCCATCATCCCATTTACTGGACGCAGATGGATCAGCAAAGTGCACAGATGATGAGACGGCACTCAGCAATGAGATCTGATCATTAATGGACTCTGATTAGAGGGATAATTATTCCTACTGAGGCTAATGAGAGCGTTCCATTAACGTGCCGAAACAGCAGCTCCCCAGACTGTCCCTGGAAACATGAGCAGCGCGGACCGGAACGGCGAGCCTCACCATACGTGATGACATGACGATCCGACTCTTCATGGGTATATCTAGGCTGGAGGGGACCGATCTACTCTGCTACCCATGGTGATCACATCCTAACCTGGGGGGCAGTCACAGCCCTCTCCTCCACTCAGTCTGATCTCCCCCTACAAAGTTACAATGTACAGCCTGATCTCCGGGCTGCCTCTACAAAGTTACAAATGTGCTCCCTGTGCCTGGCGTGGGTTTCCTCCCACACTACAAAGACATGCTGGTAGGTGAATTGGCTCCTGTCTAAATTGTCCCTAGTATGTGTATGTATGAATGTGAGTTAGGGACCTTAGATTGTACGCCCCTCGGGGGGAGGGGATTGTATGCTCCTCAGGGGCGGATACTCCGATTTCCTCCCACACTACAAAGACATGCTGGGAGGTGAATTGGCTGGTGTCTAAATTGTCCCTAGTATGTGTGAATGTGAGATTGTAGGCTCCTCGGGGGCGGGGACTCATGTGAATGAACAATATATATGTAAAGTGCGGCCTAAATTGATGGCCTGAAATAAATGTCACTTCCAGGTCCCCGTTGAGAGTTTGCAATGCAATCCCCGAGAAAGAATGTAATGCGGTGCAATACATTCAGAGGAGCACACAAGCACATACCCCCCCCCCCCCCCAAATATGAGATAAACAGTGAAATTTCAAAAATATGAAACATTTAAGTCGCCATAAAGCTCCTTTTGTTTTTAAAACCCCGACATTCCCAATATCACCTCCAATATAAATATGGTTTTGGTTAAAAAAAAATGTATTTTGTTTTTATCTGGACAAGCAGACGGTCGCGAGGGACAAGCGGACGAGCGCGAGGGACAAGCGGACGAGCGCGAGGGACAAGCGGACGGCCGCGAGGGACAAGCGGACGGGCGCGAGGGACAAGCGGACGGGCGCGAGGGACAAGCGGACGGGCGCGAGGGACAAGCGGACGGTCGCGAGGGACAAGCGGACGGTCGCGAGGGACAAGCGGACGGGCGCGAGGGACAAGCGGACGGGCGCGAGGGACAAGCGGACGGGCGCGAGGGGGGGGGGGGTATGTGCCTGTGTGCTCCACTGAATGTATTGCACCGCATTACATTCTTTCCCGGGGATTGCATTGCAAACTCTCAACGGGGACCTGGAAGTGACATTTATTTCAGGCCATCAATTTAGGCCGCACTTTACATATATATTGTTCATTCACATGAGTCCCCGCCCCCGAGGAGGCTACAATCTCACATTCACACATACTAGGGACAATTTAGACACCAGCCAATTCACCTCCCAGCATGTCTTTGTAGTGACAAGCGGACGAGCGCGAGGGACAAGCGGACGAGCGCGAGGGACAAGCGGACGGGCACGAGGGACAAGCAGACGGTCACGAGGGACAAGCAGACGGTCACGAGGGACAAGCAGACGGTCACGACGGACAAGCAGACGGTCACGACGGACAAGCAGACGGTCACGACGGACAAGCAGACGGTCACGACGGACAAGCAGACGGTCACGACGGACAAGCAGACGGTCACGACGGACAAGCAGACGGTCACGACGGACAAGCAGACGGTCACGACGGACAAGCAGACGGTCACGACGGACAAGCAGACGTCACGAGGGACAAGCAGACGGTCACGAGGGACAAGCAGACGGTCACGAGGGACAAGCAGACGGTCACGACGGACAAGCAGACGGTCACGACGGACAAGCAGACGGTCACGAGGGACAAGCAGACGGTCACGACGGACAAGCAGACGGTCACGAGGGACAAGCAGACGGTCACGAGGGACAAGCAGACGGGCACGAGGGACAAGCAGACGGGCACGAGGGACCTGTAGATTGGGGCCCCGATTTAGTCCCTGGACAAGTAGTTTTTTCAAAAATTTCCACACCCCTGGGCTGGTTTAGAGGCAGGAAAAAAAAAAAAAAAAGAAAAAACCTATTTTGCATTTTTGATTGGAGTTTTTTGGCAGAAAAAAATGCTAGAGGCTCCAAAACACGTCCAGAAATGCTCTATATCAGCGTTTTTATCTCCTGAAGGGAACTGGTGATTTTTTTACATGGAGCCTTTAAGCCAGAATGGGCAGCATAGGAATATTCCTTCCAGAGGAACGCCCCTGACGTGTGAACACCCACAAATCCGAGGTGTAGGAGTCCCCCCAGGGATACCCGGCCTCCACATTGGGGAATCCCGTTCCTGCTTTATAAAGGGAACTGGTCCGCTTCTCCCACAAATACTCCCCGCAGCTCAGCAAACAGGTCTGGGAGTCTCCCGTGTTTTATGGGAGACAATGTACATATCCTGTGTTTATTGTCAATTATTGACTTTTCCATGGAGCTCCGCCCCCACGTATGCCGTTCTGTCCCAGATCACCTGAGGGAAAGGATCGCTGTACACCGACAAACCATCCTATGAAATCTGCCAACAGACACCTAAAACCTCATTGCCCGTAATAATACAGGGATGCCGGACTGTGCCGGACCACCAGAGCCTCAGGAGGCCTTCCATCTAGGGGGCCACCTCCCTGAAAAGGACAGTGACACTCACTGACACCAGGGCCACGTCTGAAGTGGATCTATGATCAAAATGAAGAATCTCACATTCATTTTCATATTGTATTCCAAATATTTTCTCCCTTTTCTCGCGAGGAGGACCCCCGTCTCGCAGGGGCGGACTCCGCCAGCAGGCCCCCCGTCTCGCAGGGGCGGACTCCGCCAGCAGGCCCCCCGTCTCGCAGGGGCGGACTCCGCCAGCAGGCCCCCCGTCTCGCAGGGGCGGACTCCGCCAGCAGGCCCCCCGTCTCGCAGGGGCGGACTCCGCCAGCAGGCCCCCCGTCTCGCAGGGGCGGACTCCGCCAGCAGGCCCCCCGTCTCGCAGGGGCGGACTCCGCCAGCAGGCCCCCCGTCTCGCAGGGGCGGACTCCGCCAGCAGGCCCCCCGTCTCGCGGGGGCGGACTCCGCCGGGAGTCCACTGATCCCCGCTGAACAGATGGATGGCTGCTCCACGCCTCCAATGGGCGGTCAGATGTAAACAACTGCCTGTCCACTTACAACCAAATGCCATCCGATCCGCTAGACGGACGGGGAACCGATCCCAATCGGTCTGTTTCTAGCGGAACGGTCCAGGTTGGATGTAGGCAGGTATGAACGGGCACATGTCCATTTACACCCAAAGCCCCATAGAGGACAATAAAGGGTCCAATCAGGTCCGCCTGATAAACGGACAGGCAGACCCGACTGGTCTACCCATATGAAAGGGGCCTTAATCTGAACAATTTAGAATTTTGTAAACTTACTTTGTGAAGCCCCGCCCCCCCCCCCCCCCACACTTACTTCCTGGAATTCTAGCACATGTAGTCACTATGCCCTGTGAGTTGGCACTGCTGTGTCACACATTACACAGAGCCCACCTTCTGAAAGAGAGGTGCTGAGAGGAGGAGTTTCAGGAGGTGGAGTCAGTATGGGGGATCACTGCTTGCCGGCAGCAAGGTAGCATGGGATATATAGTTTTTAGGAATGCAAAGCATGCTGGGAATCCAGGAAGTTGTGGAAAGAGGCTGCCAGCAGACAGGGGAACGCACAACATAAAAAAAGAGATTTTTCAAGTAATCATATTAAATTTTCAAAACAACTATTGTTTGTATCGTTATTACAATGATAATGTTCTAAAAGGAAAGTATAAACGGTGACCGGAGATCTCCTATAACCACTTCCCGACGGGCCCATGTCTATAAACAGCTGGACGGGAGCACCGCTGAGGTGGGGTGACGTTTATAAACGTCACCCGCATTCACTGCCTGTCCGCGCTCCCGATCGCTGTGCGGGACCTCTGTGTGAGATCCTGATCACTGATTAGCCAATCAGTGATCACATGAACAGTAGTAAGCAAGATGTCACTTCTGACATCATTGCTTACTACCAATGAAATCTGTGAATGATCACAGAGGTCACATGGTACAGGGCTATTCACAACAGCCTTGTACCATGTGACAAGCTGTGACTAATCACAGCTCTCACAGTATTTCTCAATGGCTGCAAGAATGCAGCCAGAGAGAAGGAGAAATGATTGTACAGCCTTTATGGGTGTAAAATCAATCAGTGTAAAAAAAAATCTTCATCACCCCCCACAAGTAGTACAGTGTTACCATGGTGACACCACACTGCTAGGGTGACAGTATGTAAAAAAAAAAAAAAAATAATCAAAAAAAAAAAAATTGAAAATATTATAATTTGGGTTTTTTTAGTTTTTTTTTTTTTTTATTAAAAAGATAGCTGAATACATTTTGGCCAAAATTTATGAAGGATTATTTATTTGCAAAATGTTATCAGAAAAACACTTTTTTTTTTCCAAATGTTTGGACTTTTTTTTGGGGGGGGGAAATCCGGACTGGGAGGGGGGGGGAAAACGCATCCGGACTGGGAGGGGGGGGGGAAACGCATCCGGACTGGGAGGGGGGGGGGGAACGAATCCGGACTGGGAGGGGGGGGGGGGGGAACGCATCCGGACTGCCGGACTGGGAGGGGGGGGGGGGGGGAACGCATCCGGACTGGGAGGGGGGGGGGGGAAACGCATCCGGACTGGGAGGGGGGGGGGGAAACGCATCCGGACTGGGGGGGGGGGGGGGAAACGCATCCGGACTGGGAGGGGGGGGGGGGAAACGCATCCGGACTGGGAGGGGGGGGGGGAAACGCATCCGGACTGGGAGGGGGGGGGGGGAAACGCATCCGGACTGGGAGGGGGGGGGGAAACGCATCCGGACTGGGAGGGGGGGGGGAAACGCATCCGGACTGGGAGGGGGGGGGTAAAAACGCATCCGGACTGGGAGGGGGGGGGGAAACGCATCCGGACTGGGAAGGGGGGGAAACGCATCCGGACTGGGAGAGGGGGGGGGAAAAAAACGCATCCGGACTGGGAGGGGGGGGAAAAACGCATCCGGACTGGGAGGGGGGGGGGGAAACGCATCCGGACTGGGAGGGGGGGGGAAAAAACGCATCCGGACTGGGAGGGGGGGGGGAAACGCATCTGGACTGGGAGGGGGGGGGAAAAAACGCATCCGGACTGGGAGGGGGGGGGAAAAAAACGCATCCGGACTGGAGGGGAGGGGAAAACGCATCCGGACTGGAAGGGGGGGGGGGGAAACGCATCCGGATCGGGAGGGGGGGGGGGAAAACGCATCCGGACCGGGAGGGGGGAAAAAGCGTCCGGACTGGAAGGGGTTAAGAAGACGAACCCCCACCACACTCAGTTTTTCCTCCCCGCCCCCTCCACCCATGATAAGTACACGGATTCCACGCCGGGCCCCGTGGTGGAGAGGACGGGTCGCTCGTCGGGTCGCTCGTCGGGTCGCTCTCTCTGCGGCATTTTGCACCTTTTTCTATGCTGGTTATAATTCCTGCACTACCATCTGTTGTCTGGAACCAGCCATGGTCAGGTGACGTTCTGTTCCTTTTCCAAGTTGGAACGATCAATAAAAACATCAAAGAAGAAAAAAGATCTTTTTACAGAAAGTCATTTAGAATTAAAAAAAAAAAAAAAAGAAAAAATCCTCGGGGTTCGGATACAGGAAGCAGAGAGAAAAGATCCCGGAGACAAAACTGAAACCAAAATCTCTATGACAACTGGAATATATTGGAGAAAGTTGGGAAACTGTCTGGTTTTTACTGCTGTGTTTAAAGCTGAACTCCAGGTATGCTGCAGGCAAGAGGAAGCATTTCCTCAGTCTCCTCTCTCCCACTGATCAGACTGTACATTGTAACTTTGCAGCAAATCTCAAGGTGAGAGGCTGCAGCATGGGCTGATCTGTCAGACATCTGTGCGGTCACTATGGACTTTTTTCAACATATGCGATATGCAGTTGTGCTCAAAAGTCTCCCTCCCCCCGCAGAAATGGTGACATTTTGGCATTGATGTTGAAAATCTGACGGATCTGCCAACAACTGTCTTTTATTGAAGGATAGTGATGATGTGAAGCCATTTTTTAAAATCCTAATAACAGAAATCACCCAAATGGCCCGGATCAGAAGCAGGCGAGATACTGAGCCATAGGGAGCAGAAAAAAAAATGTCAAAAGACCTGCGTAACAAGGTAATGGGACTTTATAAAGATGGAAAAGGATATAAAATGATATCTAAAGCCTTGAATATGCCAGTCAGTGCTGTTCAATCACCTATTAAGAAGTGGAACATTCGGGGATCTCTGGATACCAAGCCCAGGTCAGGTAGACCAAGAAAGATTGGAACATTCGGGGATCTCGATATCAAGCCAAGGTCAGGAAGACCAAGAAAGATTGGAACATTCGGGGATCTCTCGATACCAAGCCAAGGTCAGGTAGACCAAGATAGATTGCAGCTGCAACTGCCAGAAGACTGTTTTCGTATACAAGAAAACCCCCCACAAGTAACCGGAGGAGAAATCCAGGCTGCTCTGGAAAAACGCAGTGTGGTTGTTTCAAGGAGCACAACTGGACGATACTTGAACAAAAATGAGCTGCATGGTGGAGTTGCCAGGAAGAAGCCCTTACTGCTCTAATGCCACAAAAAAGCCCAGTGAGGCGTGTTAAGGTTTTCTTGGGCATATTGTAACTGGGCTTTTTTTGTGGCATTGGCACAAGAAAAGGCTTCTTTTGGGACCTCAACCATGCAGCTAATTTTTGTTCAAGTACTGTTGTATTGTGCTCCTTGAAACAACCAAATCATCTTTTTCCAATGCAGCCTGTATTTCTCCTGAGGTTACCTGTGTGGGGGTTTTCTTTGTATCCCGAACAATTCTCCTGGCAGTTGTGGCTGCAATCTTTCTTGGTCTACCTGACCATGGCTTGGCATCAAGAGATCCCCGAATTTTCCACTTCTTAATAAGTGATTGAACAGCACTGACTGGCATATTCAAGGCTTTGGACATCTTTTTATACCCTTTTCCATTTTTATAATGTTTCATTACCTTGTTACGCAGGTCTTTTGACCGTTCTTGTCTGCTCCCCATGGCTCAGTATCTAGCCTGCTGAGTGCATCCATGTGAGAGCCAACAAACTCATTGACTATTCATACACTGACACTGATTGCTATTTAAAAAGTCACAGATGTGGGAAATGACCCTTTAATTGCCATTGTAACCCGTGTGGGTCACCTCGTGCGTCTGTACCAAGGCCGACCATGCCAGGGGGCGGAGACTTCTGTGCCAAGGCCGACCATGCCAGGGGGCGGAGACTTCTGTGCCAAGGCCGACCATGCCAGGGGGCGGAGACTTCTGTGCCAAGGCCGACCATGCCAGGGGGCGGAGACTTCTGTGCCAAGGCCGACCATGCCAGGGGCGGAGACTTCTGTGCCAAGGCCGACCATGCCAGGGGGCGGAGACTTCTGTGCCAAGGCCCGAACATGCCAGGGGGCGGAGACTTCTGTACCAAGGCCCGAACATTCCAGGGGGCGGAGACTTCTGTACCAAGGCCCGAACATTCCAGGGGGCGGAGACTTCTGTACCAAGGCCCGAACATTCCCGGGGGCGGAGACTTCTGTACCAAGGCCCGAACATTCCCGGGGGCGGAGACTTCTGTACCAAGGCCCGAACATTCCAGGGGGCGGAGACTTCTGTACCAAGGCCCGAACATTCCAGGGGGCGGAGACTTCTGTACCAAGGCCCGAACATTCCAGGGGGCGGAGACTTCTGTACCAAGGCCCGAACATTCCAGGGGGCGGAGACTTCTGTACCAAGGCCCGAACATTCCAGGGGGCGGAGACTTCTGTACCAAGGCCCGAACATTCCAGGGGGCGGAGACTTCTGTACCAAGGCCCGAACATTCCAGGGGGCGGAGACTTCTGTACCAAGGCCCGAACATTCCAGGGGGCGGAGACTTCTGTACCAAGGCCCGAACATTCCAGGGGGCGGAGACTTCTGTACCAAGGCCCGAACATTCCAGGGGGCGGAGACTTCTGTACCAAGGCCCGAACATTCCAGGGGGCGGAGACTTCTGTACCAAGGCCCGAACATTCCAGGGGGCGGAGACTTCTGTACCAAGGCCCGAACATTCCAGGGGGCGGAGACTTCTGTACCAAGGCCCGAACATTCCAGGGGGCGGAGACTTCTGTACCAAGGCCCGAACATTCCAGGGGGCGGAGACTTCTGTACCAAGGCCCGAACATTCCAGGGGGCGGAGACTTCTGTACCAAGGCCCGAACATTCCAGGGGGCGGAGACTTCTGTACCAAGGCCCGAACATTCCAGGGGGCGGAGACTTCTGTACCAAGGCCCGAACATTCCAGGGGGCGGAGACTTCTGTACCAAGGGCCGAACATTCCAGGGGGCGGAGACTTCTGTACCAAGGGCCGAACATTCCAGGGGGCGGAGACTTCTGTACCAAGGCCGAACATTCCAGGGGGCGGAGACTTCTGTACCAAGGCCGAACATTCCAGGGGGCGGAGACTTCTGTACCAAGGCCGAACATTCCAGGGGGCGGAGACTTCTGTACCAAGGCCGAACATTCCAGGGGGCGGAGACTTCTGTACCAAGGCCGAACATTCCAGGGGCGGAGACTTCTGTACCAAGGCCGAACATTCCAGGGGGCGGAGACTTCTGTACCAAGGCCGAACATTCCAGGGGGGCGGAGACTTCTGTACCAAGGCCGAACCTTCCAGGGGGCGGAGACTTCTGTACCAAGGCCGAACCTTCCAGGGGGCGGAGACTTCTGTACCAAGGCCGAACCTTCCAGGGGGCGGAGACTTCTGTACCAAGGCCGAACCTTCCAGGGGGCGGAGACTTCTGTACCAAGGCTGAACATTCCAGGGGGCGGAGACTTCTGTACCAAGGCTGAACATTCCAGGGGGCGGAGACTTCTGTACCAAGGCTGAACCTTCCAGGGGGCGGAGACTTCTGTACCAAGGCCGAACCTTCCAGGGGAGAGAAATATTTGATCCGGGCCATTTGGGGGATTTCTGCTGTCATTAGGATTTAAATAGGAGCCAATGGACTGTGTGATGATAAATGGCTTCCTGTCATCACTGTCCTTCAATGGCTTCCTGTCATCACTGTCCTTCAATGGCTTCCTGTCATCACTGTCCTTCAATGGCTTCCTGTCATCACTGTCCTTCAATGGCTTCCTGTCATCACTGTCCTTCAATGGCTTCCTGTCATCACTGTCCTTCAATGGCTTCCTGTCATCACGGTCCTTCAATAACAGACAGATTTTGGTACGATCGGTCAGATTTTCCATATCAATGCCAAAATTTCACCATTTCTGCCGGGAGAGGCAAAGATTTGAGAACTGTAACAATGAAACTTCACCTATTCATGGAACATCGAAGTCTACTCCCCCCCCCCCCCCCCCAGCATGAGTGATGATCCAACTACCAGCTCATCAGGTGTCATCCCGGTGGGGGAGTAATAAATGGCGTCTATAGATGACACCGCTGGATGGATTTACACACCGCTCTCTCCCAGGGGGTGATCTCCAGAGTCCCTACCTTTACTCACATTGGAGGAAGCGGCTCCTAGGGAACAGATGTATGAAAAACAGCGAATACCAAACAACCATCGATCGACGGTGGGAAGATCTGACGAGAATGGCCTGACCGTCACAACAGGAAGGATGAACAGGACTGGGAGAGGACCGGGAGACAGGGACAAAGTTGTTGTCACCCTCCAAAAAGAAGGGTCCAAACAAGGACTTTCATGGCAGGAGCAACAGATTATTTTAAATAAAGCTGCAAATTAAAAAAAAAGACTGAAAAATGTAGAAACCGACGGTGTAAAATCTCGAAAAGTCTAAACATGCAAACAGGCGTGTCCCTGGTGAGCACTATAGAGGCCCATTCACGCTGGGTGACTAGATGTGTGCCCCGCTGAGGGCCGACCCCTCCCCCGCACTGTGTACAATGTATATATATATATATATATAGTATCCCCCAGAAGTGAGTCCCCCCTCCCCCGCACTGTATACAATGTATATATATATACAGCATCCCCCAGAAGTGAGTCCCCCCTCCCCCGCACTGTATACAATGTATATATATATATACAGTATCTCCCAGAAGTGAGCCCCCCCTCCCCCGGACTGTATACAATGTATATATATATATATATCTCCCAGAAGTGAGCCCCCCTCCCCCGGACTGTATACAATGTATATATATATATACACACACACAGTATCTCCCAGAAGTGAGCCCCCCCCTCACATTTGTGTCAATATTTGATTCTCTCTTTTCATGTGACAACACTGAAGAAATGACACTTTGCTACAATGTGACGTAGTCAGTGTACAGCTTGTATAACATGTAAATTTGCCGTCCCCTCAAAATAACTCAACACACCGCCATTCATGTCTAAACCGCCAAAAACAAAAGTGACTCCGCCCCTAAGGCCGGCCATACGTGTCGAAATTCGACCGATTTTTCATCCGAAAATCGGACTTAAGAATAATCGGCCTATTTTCGCTCTGTTAGTGGGGTCAATGGCACGGGCCAATTTTCGTAGTTCCTCCCCTTTTCAGTGATTGGGCAGGTTGGAAAATTCGTGAACGACCAATTTTCGACTCAATGACGGTCAAATCGTACGATCGTTTTTCCAAAAAGGATACGCGCCTGAGCCGTGACCTGGAAGGAACAGAAGTTTCGCCTGTTATATGAGGTGAACTTTAGGACTCGGTCGGCCGATTTTCGAAATCATTGATGACACCGGCGGATTACCGAGCTAACGACGTTTTCAATTTTCGGACGAAAAATTGTTGGCCTGCATAAGTGACAAGGTCCAAATTGGGCCCAATCAGCCATTTTCCCTCCCCGGTGTCATGTGACTCATTAGTGTTACAAGCAGGGGCGGACTGACAACTCATGGGGCCCCCGGGCAATAGGGGGTCATGGGGCCCCTGTGTCCTTGCCAAAACTCAAAAAAGCCTATAAAAAAAAAAAAAAAAAAAAAAAAAAGGTACCAAGGGCATCTCATGCCTACTGACCCCGGGCCCTCGGGCAGTGCCCGAGTTTCCAAATGGTCAGTCCGCCCCTGGTTACAAGGTCTCAGGTGTGAATGGGGGGCGGGTGGGTTACATTTGGTGTTATCGCTCTCACTCTCTCATACTGGTCACTGGAAGTTCAGCATGGCACCTCATGGCAAAGAACTCTCTGAGGATCTGAAAAAAAGAATTGTTGCTCCACATAAAGATGGCCGAGGCTATATGAAGATTGCCGAGACCCTGAAACTGAGCTGCAGCACGGTGGCCAAGACCATACAGGTGTGTAACAGGACAGGTTCCATTCAGAACAGGCCTCACCATGGTCCACCAGAGAAGTTGAGTGCACGTGCTCAGCGTCATATCCAGAGGTTGTCTTTGGGAAATAGCGGTCACTGGAGGTTCAACATGGCATCTCATGGCAAAGAAGTTTGCTTCTGTGAGATGCTGTAGGTGCACCCACTGTGCCGGCATCCTGTTGTTGTCCATTGGGGGACACAGCTGACATGCAGGTGTGACTCCCCAAACTCACTCTGTGTGCATTTGGGGGCTCACATGTCATATCAAGACATGGCGGCTGTGTCCCAACAGACAACAATTGGATACCTGCATAAGAATGCACATAACAACTCTGTATCCCCCAGGTATGAAAGACGGCCCTGCATGGGGCATACAGATAATCACCCCATGTGAATGTAAGCTCCTAGGATCAGGGCCCTCCTTACCCTCTTGTATTGAACTGTATTGTCTCCCTTTATATTGTAAAGCTCTGAGCAAACTGTTGGCGCCATAAATCCTGTATAATAACAAATAATAACAAATAATAAAAATAATAAAAATAATAATAAAAAACAATAAAAAATGATAAAAATAATACAAATAATAATAATAATAATAATAATGGGGCCTAAACTGTGAATGAATGTTTTTGAATGAATGATACAAAGTGCTACATTGAAGTTTCATCAAATATTCAAGAATATCTGCTACATTATAAAGCGATGACACAAAATAATGGGAGAGCATAGAATATACAAAGTAACAACCTTGTTTGTCAACATGAGTAACCTGGGAGGACAAATCCGATCAGCTGAGTGTTATCTAGAATGTAAATATCACCCCATGGGGCGGCGAGGGTGGAATGAACGGGGCGGCGAGGGTGGAATGAACGGGGCGGCGAGGGTGGAATGAACGGGGCGGCGAGGGTGGAATGAACGGGGCGGCGAGGGTGGAATGAACGGGGCGGCGAGGGTGGAATGAACGGGGCGGCGAGGGTGGAATGAACGGGGCGGCGAGGGTGGAATGAACGGGGCAACGAGGGTGGAATGAACGGGCGGCGAGGGTGGAATGAAGGAGGATACTACGCGGCTCAGGAAGATGGAGGTCGCCATAAAACAAATATTACAAATCAATTTCACAGCAAATTGTGAGGCGGCTCCCACAACGGCCAGCACTGTGCTCTGCTTATGAAGGATTCCTATATTATGACAGGTCCTCTTTGCGTCGTGTCTACGAGGCGAAGTGCTGCTTCGATTACAGGGAAATATTTATGTTGTGAATTCTCTGGGGCCCCTTCACTGCAGCCGGAGCCGCAAATCATCAAAACCAAGAAATCAGTTGATGGAGATGTTTTACATGTGAGCATTCAATGACTGCAAGGGAATACCGCGCCAAACCCACCGCCGGATGTACCGTACACTGAGCGCAAAACCCACCGCCGGATGTACCGTACACAGAGCGCAAAACCCACCGCCGGATGTACCGTACACAGAGCGCAAAACCCACCGCCAGATGTACCGTACACTGAACGCAAAACCCACCGCCAGATGTACCGTACACAGAGCGCAAAACCCACCGCCGGATGTACCGTACACAGAGCGCAAAACCCACCGCCGGATGTACCGTACACAGAGCGCAAAACCCACCGCCGGATGTACCGTACACAGAGCGCAAAACCCACCGCCGCATGTACCGTACACAGAGCGCAAAACCCACCGCCGGATGTACCGTACACAGAGCGCAAAACCCACCGCCGGATGTACCGTACACAGAGCGCAAAACCCACCGCCGCATGTACCGTACACAGAGCGCAAAACCCACCGCCGGATGTACCGTACACAGAGCGCAAAACCCACCGCCGGATGTACCGTACACAGAGCGCAAAACCCACCGCCGGATGTACCGTACACAGAGCGCAAAAACCACCGCCGCATGTACCGTACACAGAGCGCAAAACCCACCGCCGGATGTACCGTACACTGAACGCAAAACCCACCGCCGGATGTACCGTACACTGAGCGCAAAACCCACCGCCGGACGTACCGTACACAGAGCGCCAAACCCACCGTTGGACGTACCGTACACAGAGCGCCAAACCCAGCGCCGGACGTACCATGCACAGAGCGCCAAACCCAGCGCCGGATGTACCGTACAGAGCGCCAAACGAACCGCTGGATGTACCGTACACGGAAAGCGACAAACCTACCGCCGGATGTACCGTACACAGAGCGCAAAACCCACCGCCGCATGTACCATACAGAGTGCCAAACCCACCACCGGATGTACCGTACAGAGCGCCAAACCCAGCGCCGGATGTACCGTACACAGAGCACCAAACTCACCGCCATTTTTACCCTTGGCTACTACAGGGAAGAATGTGATTGGCTGCTCTGATGGCAGGAGGCTGTGGTTTCGGAGGGGATGGTGGGACATGGAGTATGAAGGAAGATCTCTCCGGTACTCGGAGTGCTTGCGCATTGATCGGTGTGCTGCTGCTGGGTGATGGGAAGAGATTAGCAGGCAGAGGCTGGCTGGCCTCTCTGGAGGGCTGTAAATATTTTAAATAATTCACTTCCAGGGGTCTTCAATGCTGAGGAATAAGTAGTCCCTGAGGACCATGCAGTCCAATCGGTGACAACCAGTAAATCACCAACCTGACTGCATACTGATATATGGTCCTACGGCCAACACCAGTGTGCCTCTGCTTCTACAGAGGGAGAGGGTGGTACTTCCCTCCACACAAGGCAGGTAGGTTGGCACTGACCCTCACAGGGGACCAAGATAAGGGCAGAGAACGGGCGGCACTGCCTCCAAGTGTAGGAAGGAGAAAGATCGGCACTGCCTCCAAGTCTAAGAAGGAGAAAGATCGGCACTGCCTCCAAGTCTAAGAAGGAGAACAGGGGGCACTGCCTCCAAGTCTAGGAAGGAGAAAGGGCGGCACTGCCTCCATGTCTAAGAAGGAGAAAGGGCGGCACTGCCTCCAAGTCCAGGAAGGAGAACGGGCGGCACTGCCTCCAAGTCCAGGAAGGAGAACGGGCGGCACTGCCTCCAAGTCCAGGAAGGAGAACGGGTGGCACTGCCTCCAAGTCCAGGAAGGAGAACGGGTGGCACTGCCTCCAAGTCCAGGAAGGAGAACGGGTGGCACTGCCTCCAAGTCCAGGAAGGAGAACGGGTGGCACTGCCTCCAAGTCCAGGAAGGAGAACGGGTGGCACTGCCTCCAAGTCCAGGAAGGAGAACGGGTGGCACTGCCTCCAAGTCCAGGAAGGAGAACGGGTGGCACTGCCTCCAAGTCCAGGAAGGAGAACGGGTGGCACTGCCTCCAAGTCCAGGAAGGAGAACGGGTGGCACTGCCTCCAAGTCCAGGAAGGAGAACGGGTGGCACTGCCTCCAAGTCTAGGAAGAACGGGCGTTACTGCCTCCAAGTCTAAGAAGGAGAACAGGGGGCACTGCCTCCAAGTCTAAGAAGGAGAACAGGGGGCACTGCCTCCAAGTCTAGGAAGGAGAAAGGGTGGCACTGCCTCCAAGTCTAAGAAGGAGAACGGGTGGCACTGCCTCCAAGTCTAAGCAGGAGAACGGGTGGCACTGCCTCCAAGTCTAAGAAGGAGAACGGGCGGCACTGCCTCCAAGTCCAGGAAGGAGAACGGGCGGCACTGCCTCCAAGTCCAGGAAGGAGAACGGGTGGCACTGCCTCCAAGTCCAGGAAGGAGAACGGGTGGCACTGCCTCCAAGTCCAGGAAGGAGAACGGGTGGCACTGCCTCCAAGTCCAGGAAGGAGAACGGGCGGCACTGCCTCCAAGTCCAGGAAGGAGAACGGGCGGCACTGCCTCCAAGTCCAGGAAGGAGAATGGGCGGCACTGCCTCCAAGTCTAAGAAGGAGAACGGGTGGCACTGCCTCCAAGTCTAAGAAGGAGAACGGGCGGCACTGCCTCCAAGTCCAGGAAGGAGAACGGGTGGCACTGCCTCCAAGTCCAGGAAGGAGAACGGGTGGCACTGCCTCCAAATCTAAGAAGGAGAAAGATCGGCACTGCCTCCAAGTCCAGGAAGGAGAACGGGTGTTACTGCCTCCAAGTCTAAGAAGGAGAAAGATCGGCACTGCCTCCATGTCTAAGAAGGAGAACGGGCGGCACTGCCTGCAAGTCTAGGAAGGAGAATGGGCAGCAATGCTTTCTGTGCACCTGGGGAGCCCCATCCTGAGTGTACCCCAATGATATCCTGCCAAACCCTCTGTGCACCTGGGGAGCCCCATCCTGAGTGTACCCCAATGATATCCTGCCAAACCCTCTGTGCACCTGGAGAGCCCCATCCTGAGTGTACCCCAATGATATCCTGCCAAACCCTCTGTGCACCTGGGGAGCCCCATCCTGAGTGTACCCCAATGATATCCTGCCAAACCCTCTGTGCACCTGGAGAGCCCCATCCTGAGTGTACCCCAATGATATCCTGCCATACCCTCTGTGCACCTGGGGAGCCCCATCCTGAGTGTACCCCAATGATATCCTGCCATACCCTCTGTGCACCTGGGGAGCCCCATCCTGAGTGTACCCCAATGATATCCTGCCATTCCCTCTGTGCACCTGGGGAGCCCCATCCTGAGTGTACCCCAATGATATCCTGCCATTCCCTCTGTGCACCTGGGGAGCCCCACCCTGAGTGTACCCCAATGATATCCTGCAATGCTTTCAGTGCAGCAGGAGAGCCCCATCCTGAGTGTACCCCAATGATATCCTGCCATACCCTCTGTGCACCTGGAGAGCCCCATCCTGAGTGTACCCCAATGATATCCTGCCATTCCCTCTGTGCACCTGGGGAGCCCCATCCTGAGTGTACCCCAATGATATCCTGCCATTCCCTCTGTGCACCTGGGGAGCCCCATCCTGAGTGTACCCCAATGATATCCTGCCATTCCCTCTGTGCACCTGGGGAGCCCCACCCTGAGTGTACCCCAATGATAGGACAGAGTTACACCATACACAGCACAGCGCTCTCTGTATCAGATCTTTGGTTATCCTGCCCCGGAATGTAAACACATCACAGAATAAACCCGCCGATTTCTGTCCCGCTGTTCTCTGCCCTTCCTGACTCCGGTGTAAAGCTACAATTGTTTTCACAAACCTCCGGCTGAGTTTTCCCAGATTACACGGCGGATCTCCCCTAATATACACTGATAAAAAAAAATAAAGGAAGACTTTGTAATCAGAGTCTAGCATCAAGTCCATGAACCTCCTGGGATATCGATCTGGTCAGGTAAGTAGCAGAGGGGGTTGGTAATCAGTTTCAGCTGCTTTGGTGGTAATGAAATGAACAGGTGCACTAGATGGGCAACAATGAGACGACCCCCAAAACAGGAATGGTTTTACAGGTGGAGGCCACTTACATTTTTTTCCCTCCTCATCTTTTCTGACTGTTTTTCACTAGTTTTGCATTTGGCTCGGGTCACTGTCACTACTGGTAGCATGAGGCCATACCTGGACCTACAGAGTTTGCACAGGCAGTCCAGCTCCTCCAGGATGGCACATCAATACCTGCCATTGCCAGAAGGTTTGCTGGGTCTCCCAGCACAGTCTCAAGAGCATGGAGGAGATTCCAGGAGACAGGCAGTTACTCTAGGAGGGCTGGACAGGGCCGTAGAAGGTCTTTAACCCATCAGCAGGACCGGTATCTGCTCCTTTGTACAAGGAGGAACAGGATGAGCCCTGCCAGAGCCCTACAAAATGACCTCCAGCAGGCCACTGGTGGGAATGTCTCTGACCAAACAATCAGAAACAGACTTCATGAGGGTGGCCTGAGGGCCCGACCTCCTCTAGTGGGCCCTGTGATCACTGGCCGGCACCATAGAGCTGGATTGGCATTGGCCATTGAACCCCAGAATTGGCAGGTCCACCACTGGCGCCCTGTGCTTTTCACAGATGGGAGCAGGTTCCCCCTGAGCACATGTGACAGACGTGAAAGGGTCTGGAGAAGCCGTGGAGAACGTTCTGCTGCCTGTAACATGGTTCAGCATGACCGTTGTGGTGGTGGGTCAGTGATGGTCTGGGGAGGCATATCCATGGAGGGACACACAGACCTCTACAGGATAGACAATGGCACGCTGACTGCCATTAGGTATCGGGATGAAATCCTTGGACCCACTGTCAGACCCTACGCTGGTGCGCTGGGTCCTGGGTTCCTCCTGGTGCAGGGGGTCCTGGGTTCCTCCTGGTGCGGTGGGTCCTGGGTTCCTCCTGGTGCGGTGGGTCCTGGGTTCCTCCTGGTGCGGTGGGTCCTGGGTTCCTCCTGGTGCAGGACAATGTCCGGCCTCATGTGGAAGGGGGGGGGGGGGGGGGGGGGGGGAGTATGCAGGCAGTTCCTGGAGGATGAAGGAATTGATGGCCCCCACGCTCGCCTGACCTAAATCCAATAGAACCCCTCTGGGATGTCATGTTTCGGTCCATCCGACGCCCCCAGGTGGCACCTCAGACTGTCCAGGAGCTCAGTGATGCCCTGGTCCAGATCTGGGAGGAAATCCCCCAGGACACCATCCGTGGTCTCATTAGGACCCTCCCCCGACGTTGTCAGGCATGCATACAAGCATGTGGGGGCCACACAGACTACTGAGGGCCATTCTGAGTTGCTGCAATGACATTTCACCAACATGGATTCCCCGGCTGCATCATTTCTTCACTTTGATTTTTGGGGTGTCTGAATTCAGTCCTCTGTAGGTCCATCATTTCCATCCAACGATGGGGCGTCCCCCCCCATCACCGTCCCCCATCACCCGTCCATGTCAGTATAGAGATCCAGCAGGAGATTCCTCCCCATTGGGATCTGATGGGTCCTCAGAGTCGTCCTCTCATTGGTGGAGCCGTGTATATATATATAAATGTAGATTATAGTAACAGCAGAACACCGCGGACACGGGACGCACATGTCACATCCATGGAATGTCTGGAGTCCCCGCACTACACTCACGGACTATGCAGCACACAAGTCGATGAGGACGAGTCACTAAAGGAGGCGAGAATCTTCACTCCATAAAAGTCGCTGCAATTATCCATCCGGCTGACATTTCTGGTTACATTTATTTTTCATTCGGAAAGGATCGGCCAATCAGCTACAGCCTACCAAGTGATGTTAATTCACTCTTTCAGCAAATCAGCCTAAATGTGTGTGTGTGGGACTGGGTGGTGGGGGGGGGGGACCGGGTGCGGGGGGGGGGGGGCACTGGGTGGACGGGTGTGGGGACTGGGTGTGCAGGGGGGGCTGGGTGTGTGGAGGGCGACTGGGTGCGGGGGGACTGGGTGGCGGGGGGGGGACGGGTGTGGGGACTGGGTGTGTGGAGGGGCTGGGTGCAGGGGGGACTGGGTGGCGGGGGGACTGGGACGGGTGTGGGGACTGGGTGTGTGGAGGGGCTGGGTGCAGGGGGGACTGGGTGCGGGGGGACTGGGTGGCGGGGGGGGGGGGGGGGGGACGGGTGTGGGGACTGGGTGTGTGGAGGGGCTGGGTGCAGGGGGGACTGGGTGCCGCATTGGCTTCAGTTCATCAGGTGATCTCCCAGGTCTCCAGGGGACAACATCTCAGTTAATGTGTACATAGGAGGCTGAGTGACACCTTGCTGTGTGCATCTGAATGGCATTTGATGACACCTACCTATGTGTGGGGATATATGGAGAGGTGTGACAGATCTCCTGGTAACTGTCAGCTCAGTCAGTGTTCATATGGAGTCAGGTGACACATCAGCAAATGTGCGTCTATAGAAAACTGGATGACACCATCTGATCTGTCAGCTGAGTCAAGGCGTTCAGATGGAAAGGGATGACACCTTAGTGTCTGTCTATATGGAACCAGATGACACCTTAGTGTGGATGACACCATAGTAAATTTATGTCTATACTGAGCTGGGTGACGCCTTACTAAGGTGTCATCCAGTTCCATACAGACATTTACTAAGTAAGGTGTCACTCAGACCAATACAGATGTACGCTTAATAAAGGTGTCACTTAGATCCATATAGTATCTTAGTAAAGTGTCACCCAGTTCCATATAGATATAAACTTGATAAGGTGTCACTCAGCCCTTTACAGATATACAGACATTTACTAAGTGTACTTCCCACCGACCGACCCCAACACAGACTATCCCCGCTCCAGTCTATCCTGAACTCAGCGGTCAGACTCATCCACCTCACCAACCTCTCCGCTCCTGCCACCCCCCTCTGTCATTCCCTCCACTGGCTCCACCCCCCTGTCATTCCCTCCACTGGCTCCACCCCCTCTGTCATTCCCTCCACTGGCTCCACCCCCTCTGTCATTCCCTCCACTGGCTCCACCCCCCTGTCATTCCCTCCACTGGCTCCACCCCCCTCTGTCATTCCCTCCACTGGCTCCACCCCCCTCTGTCATTCCCTCCACTGGCTCCACCCCCCTCTGTCATTCCCTCCACTGGCTCCACCCCCCTCTGTCATTCCCTCCACTGGCTCCACCCCCCTCTGTCATTCCCTCCACTGGCTCCACCCCCCTCTGTCATTCCCTCCACTGGCTCCACCCCCCTCTGTCATTCCCTCCACTGGCTCCCGATTGCCCAACGCATTAAATTCAAACTACTAACACAGACGTACAAAGCCATTCATAACTCCGCCCCAAACTACCTCACCGACCTGATACCCAAATACCACCCAACCCGTAATCTTCGCTCCTCACAGGACCTCCTACTTTCTAGTTCCCTGATCTCCACCTCCCACACCCGACTGCAGGACTTCTCCAGGACTTCCCCCATCCTCTGGAACTCCCTACCCCAATCCATCAGACTGTCACCTACCCTCCTCACCTTCAGGCGCACCCTGAAAACCCATCTCTTCAGGGAAGCCTACCCCACCCCCACCTAACAACTAACCTCCTCCACTCCTCCCACCATCCATCCCCCACAGCCACTCCCTCCTGTACCACTATCCCCCCCCTCCTAGATTGTAA
Organism: Staurois parvus; assembly: GCF_062004578.1. Classification (NCBI taxonomy): domain Eukaryota; kingdom Metazoa; phylum Chordata; class Amphibia; order Anura; family Ranidae; genus Staurois; species Staurois parvus. The sequence continues at coordinate 83,050 of NW_028319820.1, forward strand.
GCTCCAAGGAGCAGGTCCCTTGCACCCCTCGTGTATTGTATTGTTACTGTCTTGTCTCATGTTCTGTCCCCACTATAATGTACAGCGCTGAGAAAACCTTCTGCTGCTATATAAATACTGTATAATAATATCTATATGGACACCTTAATAGCTGTAGGTCTATATTGAACTGGGTGACACCTAAGTGTACAGATATATGGGACGAGTGACACCATAGTAAATGTACAAATATATGGGGCGAGTGACACCTTAGTAAGTGTACAGATCTATGGAACTGCGTAACATCTTTGCAAGTGTATGTCTATATTAAATGGGGTGACACCTTAGTAAGTATCTCTATATAGCACTGGGTGACACCTTAGTAAGTATCTCTATACAGCACTGGGTGACACCTTAGTAAGTATCTCTATACAGCACTGGGTGACACCCTGTGTGTCCATAAAGGTGACATTCCATGACACCACACTGAATAACACCTCATCCCTGTAAATCTGTCTGTAGGGCTCTGTCTGGCATGTCTCTGGATGTAGTCATACGATTGTACCTCGCAGCACGGCTCTGTACTGCTCAACGTTCCTGTCCGTGTTCTATGACTTGCAAGAGCCCCGTACACACAGAGGGGCCCGGGGCCACGGAGACACAGACACCTTCCAGACGGTTGTGTATCTGCCTTGTAACAGATAAATATTGTACGCTGACAACTGCGTCAGTCTAATCCGCGGCACAAAAACCATCACCAGAGAGCAACAAAACACAGAGCTCACAGGGTGTCACTGAAATAAAGTTACCGAACAGAAAACTCCGAGTCACAAGCCTGACGCCCCCCCACCCCCCTTCTCCCGCTGTGCGCTACCCCCACCGTCTGCGTCTTTATACTCCTTTATATCATTTATTTCCCCTTCGTTTTATCCCCTCACAGATACAATTCCTGATATTAAAAAAAAAAAACATGCAGAGTCAAGCTGGGATGAATATATTGTATAAAAAAAAATAAATAAAAATTATATATATATATATATATATATATATATATATATATATTTTATTATTAATTAAAAAAATATATTGATACTATATAATAAAATGTTATATTTATACATACATATATGGTATGAAACATTTATAATCAGGCTTAGGTATTATAAAATGTAATAATTTAATATATATATATAATTTATTTTGTCTCCTTTTTTTTTTTTCTACGGTTATAATATATAACGTTTTATATAGATTGATATATATATTAAACAACATTATATAACAATAGAAAAAAAAAAAAAAAGGAGAAAAAATTTATATATATATATTGTATAATATGTAATATAATAAAAGTTTAAACATTTTACAATACCTAAGCTTGATTATAAATATGTGTATTTTTGTTTTGTTTGTTTTTTTATATACACATGGAGAGTAATAATGGTACTTTGGCAAAATAGATTTGGTGCATATACAAAAAAAATAATTAAACATTTTATATTATTTATATTAAAATACCTAGGCTTGAATCTAAATAGGTTCCTCTCTCTCGCGCTCTCTATAGATATAGATACACATACATACACGGAAAAAAAAAATATATAATGATATAGCCAAATTAAAGGGAAAAAAAAAATTATATATATATAGGTGTGTGTGTATATGTATGTATATAATGTGGGTATGTGTATGTATATACACACACACATACATTATATATATATATATATATATATATATATATATATATATATATATTATATATATAATTATACAGTATTTATATAGCGCCAACAGTTTGCTCAGCGCTGTACACACACATTTTTTTTTTTTCCCTTCCTTTAAATTTGGCTAAATATATATATATCATTACATTTTTTTTCCAGTGTATGTACGTGTATATATATCTATAGAGAGCGCGTGAGAGAGAGAAACATATCTAGATTCAAGCTTAGGTATTTTTATATAAATATATATAATGTTTAATTATTTTTTGTATCTGCACCAAATCTATTTTACCAAAGTATCATTATTACTCTCCATATGTATGTAAAAAAACAAACAAAACACAAATACACACATTTCTAATCAAGCTTAGGTATTGTAAAATGTTTAAACTTTTATTAAAATTACATATTATTACACTATATATATATATATATATATATATATATATATACACACGCACAAAGTGTATGAAAATCTGGTAAAATTGGTTTATTATGATTTAAAAAACAAATGATAATAAAAAAAAATATATATATCATTTTTTTTTTTTAATCATACTAAACCAATTTTACCAGATTTTCATACCCTTTGTGTGTATATATATATATTTTTCCCCCTTTCTTTAATTTGGCAGTGGCCAATCCACTCCTTATTTCCCAATTGAAGGAAATGTTGGAACAAGCGCACCTTGTGTTCATGAATTGGAATCGCGGTGTTTATACTACGATTATGAATCATTGTTGCATGGAGTTGCATTTTATTTTTGTTCCTTTCACTTGATAATTTGTAACAATATAAATCCCGAGTCATAGAAGTATGGTGTGGGGTCTTACCTGTGGCGGTGCTCGTCGTGGCCCTGGCCGTGGATGAGAAAGTTCCCGGTCATCTTGTCCCCCTTGTCGGAGTCTATGTGGGGGATCAGCACGTCCTCCAGGCCCAGGTCGAAGCGTTTGTGTTTGGACGAGTCCGGGAGGAAGAAGAAAGCCCCGAAACACAGAGTGATGAAGGCACTGAGGATGAGGAGCAGGATGAACTTCTCGGAGAGCCTCAGGGTGGCACGGTGATGGGGGATAGAAGAGGCCCCCAGGTTGAGCGCTGGGATCCGGCGCCCGGAGAGCGGGAGCAGGGCCGGGGTGGTCATGTCTGAAGCGGAGGGGGAACGACAGGCCTCAGGTGATGCCAAACGTACAATGCATTGAGGGGCACGGGAAAGTCACTGGCACCCCCTAAACTCCGGCGTGGGAGTGGGGGGAGGGGGCAGATGTCCACAACAAGGCCACTGATCGGGAGGAGACGTGTTACCCGGTACCGGGTGTTGGAGTCTTCTCAGCAAGCTTGGTGTCAAGTGCCATCTGTTCCCAGTGCTCTGCCAGGTGTCACTCAATTACCAATCATACGGTGCCAGATGCCACTCTATGAGGTGCCAGATGTTCTAGGAGAGAGGTCTCCCACCGGTGTGGCCCCCTCACTGTGCCACCAAAATCTCCTCCAAAATGGAACGGTCAGGCGGGGAGCCCCTGGTGCAGTGCCAGCAGTACCCCAAGCCTGATGCCTCCTGTGCCCCTCTTCTCGGAAGCTTGGCAGATGTCTTCAGACCCTTCCAGATGTCCTTCTACCCTTCTAATGGCAGGTAGGGTTAGGTGGGAAGCCCCCACTTCTGTACCCCGAGATACCAACTAGTCTGGTGCCCCTTTACTCCAATGCTTGGCAGATTTCTGTAGTGGTGGAAGGAACAGAGTGCACCCCAAAATCCAACTAGTCTGATGCCAGAGGGGTTCCCTTAATTCCAACGCTTGTCAGATGTCCCTCTGGTAGCTGCAGTCTGTCCAGACGGGGTTCCCCCCTGCTGTACCCCAAGATCCAACAGTGCCCCTTTACTCTAATGTTGGTGGTGGCCCTGTGCACACCTTTTCTTCCAGAAGGGATGCCCCTAGTTGGTGTACCCCAGGATATGACAAGTCGTGCCCCTTGGCTCCAATGCTCAGTAGATGTCTGTGATGGTGGCCGCCTCTCCAATGACAGCAGTCTGTCCAGGCCTCAATGCTGTACCCCCAGATCTGGACAGTCTGAAGCCGGCTGTTCCCAGGTGGTGGAGGGCCCAACCCCCGGCACCTCTCCCTGGCAGGGTCAGATGAGGTGCACCCCTCTAATTGTAGGGGTCTCAAGCAGGGTGACCCCCTGTGTCTGTGGCCAAGGTGAGGTATTAGTAAGTCTCCAGCAGGATGTTCCCCGTGTTGGTGGTGTCCTGTGATGGTGAAGGGGGGGAGGGGGTCCTCTATTGCTGTGGTCAAGATGAAGCAGGGTGTCCCCTCTTCTGGGTCTACAACAGGGTCAGGTAGGGTGCCTCAGTGTTTGTGGTCAGGATGAGGTGGGGTGCCCCTCAGGAGGGTCTATGGTAGGGGGAGGTGGGGTGCTCCTCAGGAGGGTCTCTGGTAGGGTGAGGTGGGGTGTTCCTCAGGAGGGTCTCCGGTAGGGTGAGGTGGGGTGTTCCTCAGGAGGGTCTCCGGTAGGGTGAGGTGGGGTGCTCCTCAGGAGGGTCTCCGGTAGGGTGAGGTGGGGTGCTCCTCAGGAGGGTCTCCGGTAGGGTGAGGGGGGGTGCTCCTCAGGAGGGTCTCCGGTAGGGTGAGGGGGGGGTGCTCCTCAGGAGGGTCTCCGGTAGGGTGAGGTGGGGTGCCCCTCAGGAGGGTCTCTGGTAGGGTGAGGTGGGGTGCTCCTCAGGAGGGTCTCCGGTAGGGTGAGGTGGGGTGCCCCTCAGGAGGGTCTCCGGTAGGGTGAGGTGGGGTGCTCCGTGCACCCCTCTGTTAGCAGCCTTCAGCAGGGTCAGGTGGGGTGCCCCCTGGGTCTGTTGTCAGAGTGAGGTGGGGGGCCCCTCTGGAAGGTCTTCAGAAGGTTTCCCCCCTGTATCTGTGGTGCTTTGAACACCCCTCTGAAGGTAGAGGGTCTCCACAGAGTGAAGTGCCCCCCTATATCGGTGATCAGGATGAAGTGGGTGGTCCCTCTGGTGGGTCTCTAATGGGGTCCCTCCTGTATTGGTGCTCAGGGTGAGGTGGGGGGGTCTCTGGTGGGGTTTCCCCTGTGTCGGTAGTCAGGGTGAGGTGGGGGGCCCCTTTGGTTGGTGTCTTTTGGGGTCCCCCCTGTATTGGTGGTCAGGGTAAGGTTGGGGGGCCCTCTGGTGAGTCTCTAATGGGGTCCCCCCGTATTGGTAGTCAGGGTGAGGTCGGGGGGCCTCTCTGGTGGGTGTCTGTTGGGGTCCCCCCTGTATCGGTGGTCAGGGTGAGGTTGGGGGCCCCTCTGTGGGAGTCTCTGTCAGGATAAGTCGGGGTCCCCCCTCTCCTGCACCCCACTCTCTGGGGCCCCCTCCTGGCACACGTCTGTGGTCTCCCCCGGGCTGGTCTCCTCCTGGTCCTGGCAGTAACGGGTGTGGCACCCCCTGGCAGGCTCTCCTGAGTCGGTATCCGGTTCCTCTGACTATCGGCCTATACCGGGCCCGGCTCTCTGGCTCTTCCCTTCTCCTCAGACGTTCAGCGATGCCAGCGCCATCTTGGCCGGGCGGGCGGAGCGAGGAGGGGCTGCCATGGAGACGCCGAGCGTCCAGTAGCCAATCACGGAACAGCACCGCTGGCGGCCGCTGAGGGACTCGGAGGGTAACCGTCACTTCCGGCGCGGGGCGGGAAAAAGAGGCGTAGCATGCGCCATGTTGGGTATGGGCAGAATCGGGGAAGTAAGGGCAATAGAGTTAGAGGGGGTTATCATTCATCCTAATTACCCCATGAGGGGGGAGGGGTGTGAGGACGTTAGAGAGGATTGTATTGTGAATCTGTCACCCGAGTCCTCAGTCTGTCACAAAGCTTTATACCCGCCGTACACCCGCACAATGGCGCACACCCGCACAATGGCGCACACCCGCACAACGCCATACAACTGCACCCCCGCACAACGCCGTACAACTGCACCCCCTCACGACGCCGCACCCCCGCACAACGGCGTACAACTGCACCCCCGCACAATGCCGCACACCCGCACAACGCCATACAACTGCATCCCCGCACAACGCCGTACACCCGCACAATGCTGCACCCCCACACAACGCCATACAACTGCACCCCCGCACAACGCCATGTACACCCGCACAACGCCATACAACCGCACCCCCGCACAACGCCATACAACTGCACCCCCGCACAATGCCGTACACCCGCACAACGCCATACAACTTCACCCCTGCACAATGCCGCACACCCGCATAATGCCATACAACTGCACCCCCGCACAACGCCATAAAACTGCACACCCACACAATGCCGCACACCCGCACAACGCCATACAAATGCACCCCCTCACAATGCTGCACAAAGCCATACAACTGCATGCCCGCACAATGCCGCACACCCGCACAATGCCGCAGAACGCCATACAACTGCACACCCGCACAAAGCCATACAACTGCACGCCCGCACAATGCCACACACCACCTGTGACATAAAATGTACAGATTTGAGTAGATAAAATGTGACCTGTAGCAATATGTAATCCTAAATGTAGTCCTTGTCATTGGGGGAAATGAGGTGTTCAGAGACAGATGGTCACAATTAGCATCTGAAGGGACTAGCTTCCTCTGGAAGTGACACCTGGGGGCTAATAAGATTTGTCACCTTCTGGGGAAATCGAGAAGGAAACGGCTGGAGACAGGTTGGCTTCATGACAGCGGGAGACCAGAGCTTTAAAGCATATCCATACATCAAAGGAGTATGTTTCATCCCTCATACAAGGGAAAATATTAGTTGCAGAGAGATGAAAATACTTCCTTCTGATGGGGCGCTCTGTGGGTCACATCGACATATAAAAACTATATTTGTGACCTATGTAGAATGTCAGATAAATGCAGGAAATGGTTAGGTGGTGCTGGAGTGCGACAGCCGAACAGTGATTGGTACTGTTGCGACCAGACTGATGCGCTGGTGTCAGTAATCCAATCCCTGACTTAGTGATTCAAGCCGGTCTTGGTCCGATTGACTTTGGGCAGGTCAGCACCCAGAACATCCTGTGGGCGGGTACAGAGTCAATTGGCCGAGGACTAATGACCGCCTACGTCCATATCCCCATAAATGGGTTACCCGGACATTGGGACAGTGTGATTTGTACGGAGCCGGTTCGATTTGACTGACGGATTGCTGACGCTCTGACTTGCTCCAGTCGCAGGATAGATCTCGGTAAAAGTTTTATTCTGTTTTTCATTCCCTTTTATTTTATAGTAATTAGTCATTTGTGTGTCTTATTGTATTTTTTGTATTTCTGTAACTTTTTATATTTTGTACATATTTTATGCTCCGCCCACTTCGGTATATTAAATCATAAAATTAATTAGTGACTTCTGGGTACTTAAGCTCAGGCTCATATCTCCGGAGAGATTGGATTGGAGAGATCAGATTGGAGAGATTAGATTGTATTGTATTTTAGTGCCTTTATACGCTCGGTCAAGCTCATTGCCAATCTGTATGCAATTGCACTGTGTGTGGGCAGATTGCGTGCAGATTGTAAAGGTAACAGATCGGCCAGACGGAGATCTGTGTGTGTGTGGGGTGTCCCAGCAGACCGTTCTGCGGATAAACTGTTGGGTGGTTGCAGGCTACCGTTTGTGGTGTGTCTGGTGCGGGGGGTGTGGACAGTGGAGGAGTGATTAACACCGGGGTTCAAGCTAGGATAGCTGGAGGGACTCTAGAAGGGTGTGATTCCTAAGCTGCTCAACCCTAGTCAGTGCACCAGATTGTATGTAAGATTTGTATCTGCCAGTGTGTGGTCAGCCAGCTGGATTGGAGTGGAGTCTCCCTCCGGTGGTGGCCAAGAGGTAGTGCGGGCTGTGAAAGTGTATCACGGCTGATCTTATATACGGTTTTATATATTCAAAGTTGAGTCCCCTTTATTCCCTCTTACCCCCAGTCACGGCCACAAGGCACGCCTCGGTCTGCTAGTCGCTGTGGGCGTGGCGTGTGGGGGATCCGTGACAGGGGGAATCTAAGAAAAGTCAAATGTAGACTCTAATGTTAGGGAGAACTCTGATGGGGAACCTGCTATACGGTGGGACTCTAATGAGCGCTCTGATATAAGGGGGAATTTTGACTCCAATGGAGACCCTGATGTAAGGGGGGACTCTGATGGGGACCCTGATAAAACAGGTGGTTTTATGGGGACTGATAGAGACTCTGATGTGAGGGGTGTGGGGGGGGGGGGGGTTCTGATATAAGGGGAGTCAGTTGGGGACTTTTATAAAAGGGGGTAGTCTGATAGAGACTGTAATGTACGGAGGACTCTGATGGGGAATGTGATGTACGGAAGACTCTGATGGGGAATGTGATGTAAGGGGGGGACTCTAATGGGGAATTTGATGTAAGGGGGGGGACTCTCATGGGAAATGTGATGTAAGGGGGGGACTCTCATGGGAAATGTGATGTAAGGGGGGGGGACTCTCATGGGAAATGTGATGCAAGGGGGGGACTCTGATGGGGAATGTGATGTAAGGGGGGGGGCTCTGATATAAGGGTTGGACTCCGATGGGCAATGTGATGTAACGGGGGGGACTCTGATGAAGAATGTGATGTATGGAGGACACTGATGGGGAATGTGATGTAAGGGGGGGGGGGCTCCAATATAAGGGGTGGACTCTGATGGGCAATGTGATGTAAGGGGGGGCACTGATCTCTGATATAAGGGGTGGACTCTGATGGGCAATGTGATGTAACAGGGGAGGACTCTGATGGGCAATGTGATGTAACAGGGGGGGACTCTAATGGGGAATTTGATGTAAGGGGGGGGGACTCTCATTGGAAATGTGATGTAAGGGGGGGGGGACTCTCATGGGAAATGTGATGCAAGGGGGGACTCTGATGGGGAATGTGATGTAAGGGGGGGGCTCTGATATAAGGGTTGGACTCCGATGGGCAATGTGATGTAACGGGGGGGACTCTGATGGGGAATGTAATGTAAGGGGGGACTCTGATGAAGAATGTGATGTAAGGGGGGACTCTGATGGGGGCTTTGATAAAAGGGGGGACTCTGATAGCAACTGTAATATACGGAGGATACTGATGGGGAATGTGATGTGAGGGGGTTACTCCGATATAATGGGTGGACTCTGATGGGCAATGTGATGTAAGGGGGGGCTCTGATCTCTGATATAAGGGGTGGACTCTGATGGGCAATGTGATGTAACAGGGGGGGGACTCTGATGGGGAATGTCATGTAAGGGGGGGACTCTGATGAAGAATGTGATGTAAGGGGGGACTCTGATGGGGGCTTTGATAAAAGGGGGGACTTTGATACCGACTGTAATGTATGGAGGACATTGATGGGGAATGTTATGTAAGGGGGGGGGGCTCTGATATAAGGGGTGGACTCTGATGGGCAATGTGATGTAACGGGTGGGACTCTCATGGGGAATGTGATGTAAGGGGGGGGACTCTGATGGGCAATGTGATGTAACAGGGGGGGACTCTGATGGGCAATGTGATGTAACAGGGGGGGGCTCTGATGGGGAATGTGATGTACGGTGGACGGCTATTCTCTCCTCTGTCCGGATTATGAGCCGTCAGCCTGGAGTGCGGAGTCTGCGGAGGTTGAGTCCGGAGGGGCGAATTTCTCGGTTTGATGCGATGTCATTGGCTGGGCCGGAAAGTCTGCGTCATTATCGAAGCGCGCGGTCTGCTGAGCGGCGGGTTCATACGGGGGAGGGAATCTGCTTCGCCCGCTCCCAGAGATAAAAACAATCATCTGAGCGGGAGGGCTGCGGGCCGCCTCTCTCTCTGCAGGACGGTGACAACGCAGGAGCATAATTGGGGGAGGGGGGCAGAGCGTTGTCACCCGGCATCAGGAGGCACCTGAACAAGGATCACCATGAACTAGGTTAGCGAAGGATGCGGATTAGCGCAGCGTTTTGCCATGTACTGCCGGGGTTGGGATTCAAACCAACGACCTGAGCGCTGCCAGGAGGAAGTGCTGACCGCATAGCCACTCCCAGACGTGTGCAGTCTGCTTCCTTCCGAATTGAAATTCGGATTCATTTTTCATTATTCAGAGATTCTAATGTATCCAAATTAAAATAGTAACTGATTTGGATGAATCTGAAATAACAAAAGAAAAATTAATCTGAAATTCGAATCGAACAGAATTTAACTTAAATACGAAAGCAAGAAAAGAATAAACGAGAATAGAAAATAAAGGAATAGAATAGAAAAGAATAGAATAGATTAAAATAGAAAGCGTATAACTGTCTTCCGAAATTTGAATTTTGAATAAAATAAATTCAAATTCGTAATACCAATTCGACCGAATTCGAAAATTAGACTTTTTCCTTCTGAAATTCAGAATCGAATTGGTACCCTCTGGTGTCCCGCACCTCCTGGATCTGACAGGTGGAATCTTGGGGGCTGAGGGTACCTGAGCCCCCAGTTGGGGGCATGATATTATCCAAAATGTCGCCTTAAGAGTTCCCTTCACTGGAACTAGGAGGCCAAGCCCAACCCCTGAGAAACAATCCCACACCATAATCCCCCCTCCACCAAACTTTACACTTGGCACAATGCAGTCAGGCAAGTACCGTTCTCCTGGCCACCACCAAACCCAGACATGTCCATCGGATTACCAGACAGAGAACTGTGATCGGTCACTCCAGAGAACATGTCTCCATTGCTCTAGAGTCCAGTGGCGGCATGCTTTACACCACGGCATCCAACGCTTTGCATTGCACTTGGTGATGGAAGGCTTGGATGCAGCTGCTCGGCCATGGAAACCCATTCCATGAAGCTCTCTACGCACTGTTGTTGGGCTCATCTGAAGGCCACACCAAGTTTGGAGGTCTTTAGCTATTGACTCTGCAGACAGTTGGCGACTTCTGCGCACTGTGCGCTTCAGCATGCGCTGACCCCGCCCTGTCATGTGACGTGGCCTACCACTTGGTGGCTGAGTGGCTGTTGTTCCCAGTGGCTTCCACTTTGTTATAATCCCACTAACAGTTGAGCGAGGAATATTTAGTAGCCAGGAAATGTCACGGATGGACTTATTGCCCAGGTGGCCACCTATCACGGGACCACGCTTGGAGTCACTGAGCTCCTGAGAGCGACCCATTCTTTCACCAATGTTTGTAGAAGCAGTCTGCATACCTAGGGGCTTGATTGTATGCACCTGTGTCCATGGAGGGGATTGGAACACCTGAATCACATGATATGGAGGGGATTGGAACACCTGAATCACATGATTGGAACACCTGAATCACATGATATGGAGGGGATTGGAACACCTGAATCACATGATTGGAACACCTGAATCACATGATATGGAGGGGATTGGAACACCTGAATCACATGATTGGGAGGGGATTGGAACACCTGAATCACATGATATGGAGGGGATTGGAACACCAGAATCACATGATATGGAGGGGATTGGAACACCAGAATCACATGATTGGGAGGGGATTGGAACACCAGAATCACATGATTGGAACACCTGAATCACATGATATGGGGGGGATTGGAACACCAGAATCACATGATTGGGAGGGCGGGGCCAATACTTTTGGCCATACAGTGTATCATATTATGCATGTGACCACCTGTCCTTGCGTGCTATTGGACGAATGAGGAGACCTGTCCTGATGGCCAAATTTTCCCAGACATTAGCAGGCCCCGGGTGCGTCCCCTCTTCTCCCCGTTGCTCTCTATCAGCTTGAAGCCATCAGGCACTAGACAAGTGCAATTAGTTTCCTTCTGAAATGCGGACAAAATTTTATTTATTCAGAGATTCGATGTATCCGAATTTCCAAATTATGATAGTAACAAATTTTATATAAATCCAAAACAGCAAAACGAAATTTCAGCCGGAAATTTCAATCGAATTTTAAAAACACATTTGAAACATTTTGCTGAATATTGCTGATTTTTTTCAAAGACTATATCAGTGCTGGAATATAGCCGTCGTCCGAAATTCAAATTGAAAAAAAGAATAGAATAGAATAGAACAGAATATAACAGAAAAAAACAGAATAGAAAAAAATAGAATAAAAAAAAATAGAAAAAAATGAATAGAATAGAATATAGCTGTCTTCTGAAATTAAAATTTTGAAAAAGAATAGAATAGAAAAATAGAGTAAACAGAATAGAATAGAATATAAAAAATATAAAATAATATAATAAAATAGAATATAAATAAAATAATAGAATAGAATAGAACATAAAAGAATAGAATAGGATAAAACAGAATGGAAAAAATGAAATAGAAAAGAATATAATAGAATAGAAAATAATAGAATATAGCAGAAAAGAAAAAAATAGATTAGAAAAGAATAGAGTAGAATAGAAAAAAAAAGAATAGATGGGAATAGAATAAATATAGCCACCTTCCAAAATTTGAATTTGAAAAAGAGTAGAACATAAAAGAATAGAATAGAACAGGATAAAACAGAATAGAAAAAAATTAAATAGAAAATAGAATAGAACACACTTGAAAAGACTAGAATAGAACAGACTAGAAAAGAATAGAATAGTCAGAAAATAATAGAATATAGCAGAAAATAAAAGAATAGAGTAGAATAGATAAAATAGAATAGAATGAATACAGCTATCTTCCAAAATTTGAATTTAGAAAAGACTAGAACATAAAAGAATAGAATAGAATAGGATAAAACAGATTAGAACAAAAAATCAAATAGAAAAGAATAGAATAGAACAGACTAGAAAATAATAGAATAGCAGAGAAAATAATAGAATAGATTAGAAAAGAATAGAATAGAAAAAAAATTAAACAGAATAGATTAGAATGAATATAGCCATCTTCCAAAATTTTAATTTAGAAAAGAATAGACTAATACAGAGCAGAATAGAATAGAAAAGAATAGACTAAAATAGACTCAAAATAAACAAATGTAATAGAAAAAATAGATTAGAAAAGAACAAAATAGAATATAGCTGTCTTCTGAAATTCGAATATCGAAAAGAATAGAAAAAAAAACAGAATAGAATAAAACAGAACATAAAAGAATAGAATAATATAGAAAATATAGGAACAGAATAGAAAAATATAGTCTAGAATAGAATAAGAAAGAATATAGCCATCTTCTGTTATTTGAATTTCGAAAAGAATAAAACAGAACAGAATAGAGAATAAAAGAACAGAAGAGAAAAAACAGAATAGAATAGAATAGAATTGTTTTCTGAAATTTGAATAGCATAGAACCAGCTATTCTTCACAATGAATTTGGTTCGATATTTTCGATTTGAATTAGATTGGAATTCATCGACCTGAATCCGGTCGCGAAAAAGTCAACGAAACAAAACGATTCCGGATGCAATGAAACTAAACCGCGCACCTTACTTACGGCCCAGATGTTCAGTGTGACCCCTGATGAATCTGGTGGGCTCCAGGCAGCCATCTTGGAGAGGACGGCATATCTCCATGGATACTGGAATTGCATGGGGTTTGGGCTCACCATGACCCTGGTTAGGGGTTCTGACCTTCTCTTATGTCCTCGGATGCATCGAATGACGCAGAATCTCTAAGTTATAGAATTCGCTGTCAAGATGGCTGCCTACAGGATTTCAGTATCCAAAAAGATATGCCGTCCTCCCCAAGATGGCCGCCTGGAGCCCGTAGAAGGGGACAATTAGTCTTCAGTGGGCTCTTACCAGCCTGAAGAAACAGCACAGTGCCACCTTCAGGTTGGGGAGTATACAGCAGCCTCCTGCTGCATACAGTGCAGTGCCCCTAGTGGGGTAAAATCAGTGCCCCCCCAATGTCTGTGCATTATATGTCAGCAAACCCCCCCCCCCCCAATGTGCATTATATGTCAGCAGTCAGCAAACCCCCCCCCAAAAAAAAAAAAAAATTGAAGCACTGATCTTCACACCCCCCCCCCCCAAGAATAAATTCCCTTTGCCAGCCAAAATTCTCCCCCCAAAATAATTTCCTCGCTGCCAATGCAAATCCCCCTCCCAGCTCAGATTTTCTCCATTCCTAAATCCCCCCTCCCCAGCACAATTCCTGTACCCCTCAAATTTCCCCTCTGAGCATAAACCCCCCCCAATCCCCCTTCCTAACAGAAATACACCCCCTTAGTACAACGCCCCCTAATCCCCTCTCCTACCACCAAACCTCCCCCCAACATGTCCCCTTCCTAACAGAAATACACCCCCCTTAGTACAACCCCCCCCAAATCCCCTCTCCTACCACTAGTCCTCCCCTTAAAATTTCCCCTTTCAACACAAATCCTGTCAATCATCCCTACTGGCACAAATCCCCCCCCCCAAATCCCCCTCCCTAACAGAAATACCCCCCCTTAGTACAACCCCCCAAAATCCCCTCTCCTACCACCAATCCTTCCCCCCAAAAAATTCCCCTTCTAACACAAATCCCTTCAATCACCCCCTACTGGCACAAATCCCCCTTCCTAACAGAAATCAAACCCCCCATTGTACGACCCCCCCAATTCCCTCTCCTATCACCAATCCTCCCCCCAAAATATCTCCTAACAGAATACATCCCCCTTAGTACAACCCCCCCTCCCCCCCAAATCCCCTCTCCTACGACTAATTCTCCCCCCAAAATGTCCCCTTCCTAACAGAAATACACCCCTTTTAGTACAACCCCCCAAAATCCCCTCTCCTACCACTAATCCTCCCCCAAAAGTTCCCCCTTTCAGCACGAATCCCTTCAATCATACCTACTGGCACAAATTCCCTTCCCCCCTCCAAATCCCCCTTCCTAACAGAAATCACCCCCCCTTAGTACAAACCCCCCCAATCCCCTCTCCTATCACCAATATTCACCCAAAATGTCCCATTCCTTACAGAAATACACCCCCCTTAGTACAACCCCCCCCAAATCCCCTCTCCTACCTCTAATCCTCCCCCCAAAATTTCCCCTTCTAGCACAAATCCCTTCAATCATCCCTACTGGTACAAATCCCCCCCACCAAATCCCCCTTCCTAACAGAAATACATCCCCCTTAGTACAACCCCCCCCAAATCCCCTCTTCTACCACCATTCCTCCCCCCAAAATGTCCCCTTCCTAACCAAAATCCACTCTCTTAGTACAACCCCCCCCCTCCTATGACCAATTTCCCCCCCAAAATGTCCCCTTCCTAACAGAATACGCCCCCCTTAGTACAACCCCCCCAAATCCCCTCTCCTACCACTAATCCTCCCCCCAAAGTTCCCCCTTTCAGCACGAATCCCTTCAGTCATACCTACTGGCAGAAATTACCCCCCAAATCCCCCTTCCTAACAGAAATCACCCCCCCTTAGTAAAACCCCCCCAATCCCCTTTACTATCACCAATATTCCCCCAAAATGTCAAAATGTCCCTTTCCTTACAGAAATACACCCCCCTTAGTACACCCCCCCCAAATCCCCTCTCCTACCTCTAATCCTCCCCCAAAATGTCCCCTTCGTAACCAAAATCCACTCTCTTAGTACAACCCCCCCTCCTATGACCAATTTCCCCCCCCGAAATGTCCCCTTCCTAACAGAAATACACCCCCTTTAGTATAACCCCCCCAAATCCCCTCTCCTACCACCAATCCTCCCCCCAAAATGTCCCCTTGCTAACAGAATACACCCCCTTAGTACAACCCCCCTCCCCCCCAATCCCCTCTCCTACCACCAATCCTCCCCCCAAAATGTCCCCTTCCTAACAGAATACACCCCCTTAGTACAACCCCCCCTCCCCTCCAAATCACCCATTCTAGCACAACCATCCAAAATCCCCTCCGTGCCCAGGGCGTCCTTCCCTTTTGCCCACCCCCTGTCCTGGCCCTGGGTCACATGTCCTGTGCGTGTTCCCACAATGCAGTGTGAATGGGGTCATGCCTAAACGCTTGTAAATGCACAGCTCCTTGTACGGCGTGCGGACGCATTCACATCCAATCGTGTCGGTGCATTTACACGCCAATACATGCGACTTTGTGATTATGCAGCACGAGCGAGCTTAGATATGAGCATTATAATCACGGCTATGTGGATGAGCCCCACGTCTCCATCACCCTATAGATCAGGTGAAGGCCGGGCATGGGGCGCGCAGCACACTCCGGTACCGGGCCACAGCGGTGCCACCTCTGCGGCGGAGCGACTCTTCCCGCTGATCTATGGAGCGCCTCTTAGCAGCGCTGATTTAAACACGCCAGCTAAAACTAAACTCGCCGGACGTGTGCAAATACGGATCAGATTTATGGATCCAATTACAGTCCTGCCATGGCTGCGGGAGCTGGCACCGGGACGCCGGCCGGGCACGCCGCGCTCCCTCGCTAAGAACTTCTGTCACACTTGACGAGCGGCGGCAATTTACTGCCCGGCGTCTCTGCCTCAGGAGTGACGCTCATTACTGCAACTTAAATAATGCCACAGCAAACAGCGGCAGCCGCGTGTGAAGGACGGCGGCCGACTGCGGAGAGATGGCACCGCAGGGTGGGGGGAGGGGAGGCTGGAGAGAGACGGCGAGGGGGCCCAGGGGCCATCGCATCCAACAGACTGCACATCCCGCTGCTGGCAGCCCCTCCACCTCTCCACCAGCAAGATGGAATCCTTATATAACCAACTATCTGCTGGGATTACACGCTACACGCTATGCATGTTATACAGGTTATCACACATCACACGTTACCACACGTTACACAAGTTATCACACGTCACACATGTTACCACACGTTATACAGGTTATCACATGACATACATGTTACCACACATTACACAAGTTATCACGTCATAGATGTTACCACACGTTATACATGTTATCACATATCATACATGTTACCACACGTTACACAAGTTATCACACGTCATACATGTTATACAGGTTATCACACGTCATACATGTTACCACACGTTATACAGGTTACCACACGTCACACATGTTACTACGCGTTATACAGGTTATCACACGTCACACATGTTACCACACGTCATACAGGTTATCACACGTCATACATGTTACCACACGTTATACATGTTATACAGGTTATCACACGTCATACATGTTATTACACGTCATACAGGTTATCACACGTTATACATGTTATTACACATCATACAGGTTATCACACGTCATACATGTTATCACACATCATACAGGTTATCACACGTCATACAGGTTATCACACGTCATACATGTTATTACACGTCATACAGGTTATCACACGTCATACATGTTATTACACGTCATACAGGTTATCACACGTTATACATGTTATTACACATCATACAGGTTATCACACGTCATACATGTTATCACACATCATACAGGTTATCACACGTCATACAGGTTATTACACGTCATACATGTTATTACACGTCATACAGGTTATCACACGTCATACAGGTTATCACACGTCATACAGGTTATCACACGTCATACAGGTTATCACACGTCATACAGGTTATCACACGTCATACATGTTATTACACGTCATACAGGTTATCACACGTCATACATGTTATCACACGTTATATAGATTATTACACGTTATACATGTTATAAGGCCCAGACTGGGACAAAAAAATAGGCCAGGACTGAGCAGCCCGAAGACCGGGGATCCCTTCTACGGAGCCCAGTGGTGGAGCACTAGAGTTCGGTTGCAAGAGGAAAGAAGAAAGAAAGAGAGAGAGAAAGGAAGGAGGAATAGAATGAAGGAGAAAAAGAAAGAAAGATGAAAAGAAGAAAGGAGGGAAAGAAAAAAAGGGAGAAGGGGAAAGAAGGAAAGATGGAAGAAGGGAAAGAAGGAAGGTTGTGTCACTTACTACTGACCCCTGAACTCTGCGTCACTTACTACTGACCCCTGAACTCTGCGTCACTTACTACTGACCCCTGAACTCTGCGTCACTTACTACTGACCCCTGAACTCTGCGTCACATACTACTGACCCCTGAACTCTGCATCACTTACTACTGACCCCTGAACTCTGCATCACTTACTACTGACCCCTGAACTCTGCGTCACTTACTACTGACCCCTGAACTCTGCGTCACTTACTACTGACCCCTGAACTCTGCGTCACTTACTACTGACCCCTGAACTCTGCGTCACTTACTACTGACCCCTGAACTCTACATCACTTACTACTGACCACTGAACTCTGCATCACATACTACTGACCCCTGAACTCTACATCACTTACTACTGACCCCTGAACTCTGCATTACTTACTACTGACCCCTGAACTCTACATCACTTACTACTGACCCCTTAACTCTGCATTACTTACTACTGACCCCTGAACTCTGCATTACATACTACTGACCCCTGAACTCTGCATCACTTACTACTGACCCCTGAACTCTGCATCACATACTACTGACCCCTGAACTCTGCATCACTTACTACTGACCCCTGAACTCTGCATCACATACTACTGACCCCTGAACTCTACATCACTTACTACTGACCCCTAAACTCTGCATTACATACTACTGACCCCTGAACTCTGCATCACTACTGACCCCTGAACTCTGCATCACATACTACTGACCCCTGAACTCTGCATCACTTACTACTGACCCCTGAACTCTGCATCACTTACTACTGACCCCTGAACTCTGCGTCACATACTACTGACCCCTGAACTCTGCATCACATACTACTGACCCCTGAACTCTGCATCACTTACTACTGACCCCTTAACTCTGCGTCCCTTACTACTGACCCCTGAACTCTGCGTCCCTTACTACTGACCCCTGAACTCTGCATTACATACTACTGACCCCTGAACTCTGCATTACATACTACTGACCCCTGAACTCTGCATCACTTACTACTGACCCCTTAACTCTGCATCACATACTACTGACCCCTGAACTCTACATCACTTACTACTGACCCCTGAACTCTGCATCACATACTCCTGACCCCTGAACTCTGCATCACTTACTCCTGACCCCTGAACTCTGCATCACATACTACTGACCCCTGAACTCTACGTCACATACTACTGACCCCTGAACTCTACATCACATACTACTGACCCCTGAACTCTGCATCACATACTACTGACCCCTGAACTCTACATCACATACTACTGACCCCTGAACTCTACATCACATACTACTGACCCCTGAACTCTGCATCACATACTACTGACCCCTGAACTCTGCATCACTTACTACTGACCCCTGAACTCTGCATTACATACTACTGACCCCTGAACTCTGCATCACATACTACTGACCCCTGAACTCTGCATTACATACTACTGACCCCTGAACTCTGCATTACATACTACTGACCCCTGAACTCTGCATTACATACTACTGACCCCTGAACTCTGCATTACATACTACTGACCCCTGAACTCTACATCACTTACTACTGACCCCTGAACTCTGCATCCAATAGACAGTGGCTGGTGCCCCCGGAGAGGTCACTGGGGGCCCTATATCCCAATAGACAGTGGCTGGTGCCCCCGGAGAGGTCACTGGGGGCCCTATATCCCAATAGACAGTGGCTGGTGTCCCTGGAGAGGTCACTGGGGGCCCTATATCCCAATAGACAGTGGCTGGTGCCCCCGGAGAGGTCACTGGGGCCCCCATGTATTATAGTTAAGCCCCTGCATGCTCCTCCCTTTATCCTTCATTCTTGTACAGCCCCGCAGAACATGTTGGCGCTACGTATCCGACCGCGGCAGTTCCATCCGATGGCAGCACCACGGCGTCTCCCCGCGCTCCCATCCATCATCCAATAATCAGCCTCCTCCGCCGAGACCGCTGACCGCTAATTAACTTCCCAGCGACAAGACGCATAATGAGTTCATTCCCGGAGCCGATCTGCGTATTGCGGGAGAAACGATCGTTCGTCACGTTTCGGAGTCTCGCTATCGGAGGCGATGTTCCCATTATAGGAAATAAAAGGATGGTGGGGGGAGGGGGGGCATGTATGGGAAATTCTCTGTCTTTGTGGAGAAGAAAAGAAAACTAGAAGGTCTCATTGACGCTCTAATATCCGGCTGCGCGGCGTCACGCGTTACTGTGCGTCGTGGTGAGGAGGCGCATTTATTTCGGATGGCCTGCCAGCACACCACAACAGGTAAATGACGATGCATGACCGCACGTTGTTGGACCGCGCGTTGTTGGACCGCGCGTTGTTGGACCGCGCCTTGTTGGACCGCGCCTTGTTGGACCGCGCATTGTTGGACCGCGTCTTGTTGGACCGCACGTTGTTGGACCGCGCCTTGTTGGACCGCGCATTGTTGGACCGCGCCTTGTTGGACCGCACCTTGTTGGACCGCACGTTGTTGGACCGCGCCTTGTTGGACCGCGCCTTGTTGGACCGCGCATTGTTGGACGGCACGTTGTTGGACCGCGCCTTGTTGGACCGCGCCTTGTTGGACAGCACGTTGTTGGACCGCGCCTTGTTGGACCGCGCCTTGTTGGACCGCGCCTTGTTGGACCGCGCCTTGTTGGACCGCACTTTGTTGGACCGCGCCTTGTTGGACCGCGCCTTGTTGGACCGCGCGTTGTTGGACCGCGCGTTGTTGGACCGCGCGTTGTTGGATTGCGCCTTGTTGGACTGCGCGTTGTTGGACCGCGCCTTGTTGGACCGCGCCTTGTTGGACCGCGCATTGTTGGACTGCGCATTGTTGGACCGCAAGGGTCTGATTTGGACCTAATTGTTTTGGAGTCGTTTTTCTTTTTTTTTTAATAAATTGATATTTTGTTTCTTTCTTTTTAAAAATCTTTATTTGTAGAAAATATTTATTTTTAAATAAACATTTCTAACTGGCAGCGTTCACGAGTGAGCCAGCCAGGGGCGGACTGACAACTCATGGGGCCCCCGGGCAATAGGGGATCATGGGGCCCCTGTGTCCTTGCCCAAACTCAAAAAAGCCTATGAAAAAGGTACCAGGGGCATCTCATGGGGCCCCCTACTGACCCCGGGCCCTTGGGCAGTGCCCGAGTTTCCAAATGGTCAGTCCGCCCCTGGAGCCAGCGTTCGCACCGATGCGGAGTGGAATTTGCAGTGGTTTCTTTGTGAGTCCTATGCCGCATCAGAATCGCACCCCGTTCCTGCGAAGCGCTGCGGGTGTGTATGTTACGTTACAAACACCCCAAAATCGGTCCGCAAAACACGGTGCAATGCGCAGAATCGGATCACATGGGTGCAAATACCCGTGCGATCCGATTCTAGTGCCGACCCAAAAAAAAGGGTCCTGTACATTTCTGGTGCGGGCGTGGCGCGATTAGAGCCATACAAAATGTACGACTCGGATCGCACCGCACAGAATTCACATGCGATTTGCACAGGAATGTGGCGCGGTTCCTGCGCAAGTCACATGCGATATAATGCACCACATGTATGTGAACCCGGGCCTAATGATGAAGACGCTGCAAGAAAAGAGGCGTGGGGGGTGTGGCCTTCTGATATGACGCCCTCTGCAGTCTGTAGAGTCTGATCTCCCTGCTATTGAGATCAACTGCAAATCACCCTAAGTTCACACCTGAGGACCAGTTCACACGACATGCGTTTCAGTTGCCTTTTTTCTGCATCCAAAATGCACAAAAACTCACCAGAACGCACCAAAACACATCAAAAATGCACTGGAACTGCTTGCAGTTTCAATGCGTTCTACTCGCAGAAGAAAGTAGCACGGGCTGCATTTTTCCTGCACAGAACTGCACTCAAATGCAGCATAACGCATCAAAAACGCACTGGAACGCGCCAAAAACACACTGGAACGCACCAAAAACACACTGGAACGCACATGTTCCTATTTAAATTAAAGAAGAGAGGGTTAAAAATGAACTGGAATGTATAAAAAAAAGCACTGGAATGCAGGAAAAAGCACAAAAAACGCACTGGAGAGCATTTTTTCTGCACTGGAATGTAGTAAAATGCATAAAAACGCACCGGAACACATTAATGCACATGTCGTTATTTGAATTTAAGAAAAAGAGAAGGGAAAAAATTAACCAGAAAGCATAAAAAACGCACTGAAACGCACCAAAAACGCATCAAACAGGCACCAGAATGTGCAAAAAAAACACACATGTGGAAACGCATCCAGAACACACAGAAAGTAGGTTCTATGGTTGTCAATGTCATCGTTCACATCAGTGCTTGTTGTTCCAGTGCGTTCCGGATGCAGAAAAAAAAGTAGCACAGGCTGCACAGAACTAGAACGCAGTATAACGCATAAAAAACGCACCAAAAACGCACTAGAACGCACATGTCTCTATTTAAATTGATGAAAAATAGGTGAAAAAATGAACAGGAATGCATAAAAAAGGCACCAGAATGTGCAAAAAAACACGCATGCGGAAACACATCCAGAACACACAGATAGTCAGTGATATGGTTGTCGGTGTCATCGTTCACATCAGCGCTCGCAGTTCCAGTGCGTTCCGGGTGCAGAAAGAAAAGTAGCACAGGTGGCTTGTTTTCTGCACAGAACTGCACTGGAACATGGTAAAACGCATCAAAAACGCACGAACGAACCAAAAATGCACATGTCCCTATTTAATTTGAAGAAAAAGGGGAAAAATTAACCAGAAAGCATAAAAAACGCACTGGAACGTGCAAAAACACATAAAAAAGGCACCAGAAAGTGCAAAAAAACGCACATGCGGAAACGTATTCGGAACACACAGAAAGTAGAGATCTGGTTATCAAAGTCATCGTTCACATCAGCGCTCGCAGTTCCAGTGCGTTCCGGGTGCAGAAAAAGAAGTAGCAAAGGCTACACAGAATTGTATTAGAACGCGGTATAACGCACCAAAAACGCACAAGTCTCTATTTAAATTGAAAAAGAGGAGAAAAAAATGACCTGGAATGCATAAAAAAGTGCATCGGAATGCGTCAAAAGCACATAAAAAATGCACTTGAACGTGTCAAAAATGCATAAAAAATTCACAAGATTGTGCAAAAAAAATGAGGCGGAGCTCTGACTGGCTGGCTGCAGCTTCTATTGCACATTGTGAGGAGCTCTGCGCAAGACTGGAGGGGAGGAGCCAGTACACCTGTGCAAGACTGAAGGGGAGGAGCCGGTACACCTGTGCAAGACTGAATGGGAGGAGCTGATACATCTGAGCAACACTGAAGGGGAGGAGCTGGTACACCTGTGCAAGACTAAAGGGGAGGAGCCAGTACACCTGTGCAAGACTGAAGGGGAGGAGCAGGTACACCTGTGCAAGACTGAATGGGAGGAGCCGGTACACCTGTGCAAGACTGAAGGGGAGGAGCCGATACACCTGTGCAAGACTGAAGGGGAGGAGCCGATACACCTGTGCAAGACTGAAGGGGAGGAGGCGGTACACCTGTGCAAGACTGAAGGGGAGGAGAAGGTACACCTGTGCAAGACTTGAAGGGGAGGAGCCGGTACACCTGTGCAAGAGTGAAGGGGAGGAGCAGGTACACCTGTGCAAGACTGAAGGGGAGGAGCCGATACGCCTGTGCAAGATTGGAGGGGTGGAGCCGGTACACCTGTGCAAGACTGAAGGGGAGGAGCAGGTACTCCTGTGCAAGACTGAAGGGGTGGAGCTGGTACACCTGTGCAAGACTGAAGGGGAGGAGCCAGTACGCCTGTGCAAAACTGAAGAGGAGGAGCCGGGACACCTGTGCAAAACTGAAGAGGAGGAGCCGGTACACCTGTGCAAGACTGAAGGGGAGGAGCCAGTACACATGTGCAAGACTGAAGGGGAGGAGCCAGTACACATGTGCAAGACTGAAGGGGAGGAGCCAGTACACCTGTGCAAGACTGAAGGGGAGGAGCAGGTACACCTGTGCAAGACTAGAGGGGAGGAGCCGGTACACCTGTGTAAGACTACAGGGGAGGAGCCGATAAACCTGTGTAAGACTGAAGGGGAGGAGGCGAGACACCTGTGCAAGACTGAAAGGGAGGAGCCGGTACACCTGTGCAAGACTGAAGGGGAGGAGCCGGTACACCTGTGCAAGACTGAAGGGGAGGAGAAGGTACACCTGTGCAAGACTTGAAGGGGAGGAGCCGGTACACCTGTGCAAGAGTGAAGGGGAGGAGCAGGTACACCTGTGCAAGACTGAAGGGGAGGAGCCGATACGCCTGTGCAAGACTGGAGGGGTGGAGCCGGTACACCTGTGCAAGACTGAAGGGGAGGAGCAGGTACACCTGTGCAAGACTGAAGGGGAGGAGCCAGTACGCCTGTGCAAAACTGAAGAGGAGGAGCCGGGACACCTGTGCAAAACTGAAGAGGAGGAGCCGGTACACCTGTGCAAGACTGAAGGGGAGGAGCCGGTACACCTGTGCAAGACTGAAGGGGAGGAGCCGGTACACATGTGCAAGACTGAAGGGGAGGAGCCAGTACACATGTGCAAGACTGAAGGGGAGGAGCCAGTACACCTGTGCAAGACTGAAGGGGAGGAGCAGGTACACCTGTGCAAGACTAGAGGGGAGGAGCCGGTACACCTGTGTAAGACTACAGGGGAGGAGCCGGTACACCTGTGCAAGACTGAAAGGGAGAAGCCGGTACACCTGTGCAAGACTGAAAGGGAGGAGCCGGTACACCTGTGCAAGACTGAAGGGGAGGAGCCGGATGTCAGACTTCTGAACATATCCCGCACTTTCCCTGTACTGTTTCTTAGCTCTCTCCCATCCCCCATCAGTCATGGGATGGGAGGATGAATTCTCTGAATGATATGTAAAGCTTCGGATGGATTGGGACCGATGCGGGGTCCGGCTCCAGTACTGTCAGAGTACACATGCTACTCCTCCCCCTGCCAGGCTGGCCCTGACGGAAGCTGTCATGTGACTCTCCAGCGTCTCATCCAGACAAATCCATGTTTCACCCTTCCGGGTCTGGCTGGCGTTTTGCCACCATGGTCACTGTAGTTGGGGGAGGTCTTTAAATTGTGGCATTTCAGCCGGTGATCATTGTCAAAGGGCAGTGATCAATAGTTGGGGGGGAGGGGATCCAGCCCCTTTACAATATCCTAGCTGCCATACAATGCTGTTCCCACCCATGGTGGCTCATCACATGACCAAGTGCCTTGGCACAGTCACATGACCTTTGCTGAAGCCAGTGTGAACTTTGCTCTTCCTATTCGATCATGATCGATGCCTCGGCGTTCGGTCACATGACCCGCTGCACTGGGATGCTGAGACAGCGATTTTTCCAGCCAAGGTAGATACTTTGGGACTGATGCTGATGTGATGAAAAGAAAAGAGAGGCGGATGGGGGAGGGGATCAATATTTGATGAAAGGTGAACTTTGAGGAATTTAAAGGACATCTCCGTTTGAATTGAAGAATAAACTGTTTAAAAGGAGAAGACAACAAAGTTACTAAAAGCAGCTAAAAATGTGCAAAACCAACCAAACCGATAATACAGAGGAAGCCACCCGGGCTGATATACAGATCACTGCATGTACTGGTGTCGGCCTTCTGACACCTACTGGAAGATTGCTGGAACTACAGGCACCCGAGTGTCACCTAACATTATAAACTGCAGAATGGGGAGATTTCCTGCAGTAGTTGTGTCTCTGCCCCTCCCACAATGGGGAGATTTCCTGCAGTAGTTGTGTCTCTGCCCCTCCCACAATGGGGAGATTTCCCGCAGTAGTTGTGTCTCTGCCCCTCCCACAATGGGGAGATTTCCTGCAGTAGTTGTGTCTCTGCCCCTCCCACAATGGGGAGATTTCCCGCAGTAGTTGTGTCTCTGCCCCTCCCACAATGGGGAGATTTCCTGCAGTAGTTGTGTCTCTGCCTCTCCCACAATGGAGAGATTTCCTGCAGTAGTTGTGTCTCTGCCCCTCCCATAATGGGGAGATTTCCTGCAGTAGTTGTGTCTCTGCCCCTCCCACAATGGGGAGATTTCCTGCAGTAGTTATGTCTCTGCCCCTCCCACAATGGAGAGATTTCCCCGCAGTAGTTTGTGTCTCTGCCCCTCCCACAATGGGGAGATTTCCTGCAGTAGTTGTGTCTCTGCCCCTCCCACAATGGAGAGATTTCCCCCGCAGTAGTTTGTGTCTCTGCCCCTCCCACAATGGGGAGATTTCCTGCAGTAGTTGTGTCTCTGCCCCTCCCACAATGGAGAGATTTCACCCCAGTAGTTTGTGTTTCTGCCCCTCCCACAATGGGGAGATTTCTCTGCAGTAGTTTGTGTCTCTGCCCCTCCCACAATGGGGAGATTTCTCTGCAGTAGTTTGTGTCTCTGCCCCTCCCACAATGGAGAGATTTCCCCCAGTAGTTGGTGTCTCTGCCCCTCCCACAATGGGGAGATTTCTCTGCAGTAGTTTGTGTCTCTGCCCTTCCCACAATGGAGAGATTTCCCCCCAGTAGTTTGTGTCTCTGCCCCTCCCACAATGGGGACATTTCCCCGCAGTAGTTGTGTCTCTGCCCCTCCCACAATGGAGAGATTTCCCCGCAGTAGTTTGTGTCTCTGCCCCTCCCACAATGGGGAGATTTCCCTGCAGTAGTTGTGTCTCTGCCCCTCCCACAATGGGGAGAGTTCCTGCAGTAGTTGTGTCTCTGCCCCTCCCACAATGGGGAGATTTCCCCGCAGTAGTTTGTGTCTCTGCCCCTCCCACAATGGGGAGATTTCCCCGCAGTATTTGTGTCTCTGCCCCTCCCACAATGGGGAGATTTCCCCGCAGTAGTTTGTGTCTCTGCCCCCCAGCCCTGGTTTGGGTTTCCTCCTGGTCTAGTGGGTGCCTCCTCTTGCTCTAGTAGGGGGTTCCCCCCAGTTCTTGTTTGGGTTTCCACCTGCTCTAGTGGGGACCTCCCCTTGCTCTAGTGGGATGTCTCCCCCTGTCCTGGAGTGGGTTTCCTCCTGCTGTAGAGTGGGTTTCCCCCTGCTCTAGTAGGGGCCTCTCCCTGCTCTGGTGGAGGGTCACCTCCTGCTCCGAGGGTGGTCTCCCCCTGCGTTTTTGGAAGTCTTTTTCTCTGGTGGAGGTCTTCTCCTGCTCTGATGGGGGTCTCCTCCTGTTTTGGTGGAGGTCTTCTCCTGCTCTGATGGGGGTCTCCTCCTGTTTTGGTGGAGGTCTTCTCCTGCCTCTTATGGGGGTCTCCTCCTGTTTTGGTGGAGGTCTTCTCCTGCTCTGATGGGGGTCTCCTCCTGTTTTGGTGGAGGTCTTCTCCTGCTCTTATGGGGGTCTCCTCCTGTTTTGGTGGAGGTCTTCTCCTGCTCTGATGGGGGTCTCCTCCTGTTTTGGTGAGGGTCCTTTCTACTCAGACTGTTCCTGGTGAACCTTTTTCAGTTGTTATGGGAGAGCAGACTGTCCCCTGGAGCAGGTGACAGTCCCTCCCAGCACAAGGACTGCTCTGGGTTTGGCTTCTTCGCACCTAGGTGTGGGGACACTCCTTGTGATGCATTACTGCGAATTGAGGACTGCTGGAGGAAGGAGTGCTGAGCATTATCTCTAGCCTGACAGTCCCTGGAGGAAGGAGTACTAGTCCCGTTATCTCATTTCTCACAATCCCTGGAAGAAGGAATGTTGAGTAATATCTAAATCCCGAGAGTCTCTGGAGGGAGGAAAACCAAACATTGTCTGCATTCTGACAGTCCCTGGAGGGAGGAGTACTGAGCACATCACCAAACCTGATCCTTCTTCTGGACCTACAGGGAAGAGGAACCCTCCATCATGGCCGGAGTCGGGACCATCATCTTCAGGATGTGAGTTCCACTCTGTGTGTGTTGGATGTATTATATGTGTGTATGGTGACTAATTACAGTGCTTGTGATATACACGAGATTGTTGTCCCCCCCCCCCCCCGTATATACACTATATTGCCCCAAGTATTGTCCCCCCCCGTATATACACTATATTGCCCCAAGTATTGTCCCCCCCGTATATACACCATATTGCCCCAAGTATTGTCCCCCCCCATATATACACCATATTGCCCCAAGTATTGTCCCCCCCCATATATACACCATATTGCCCCAAGTATTGTCCCCCCCCGTATATACACTATATTGCCCCAAGTATTGTCCCCCCCCATATATACACTATATTGCCCCAAGTATTGTCCCCCCCCCCGTATATACACTATATTGCCCCAAGTATTGTCCCCCCCCATATATACACCATATTGCCCCAAGTATTGTCCCCCCCGTATATACACTATATTGCCCCAAGTATTGTCCCCCCCCCCGTATATACACTATATTGCCCCAAGTATTGTCCCCCCCCCCGTATATACACTATATTGCCCCAAGTATTGTCCCCCCCCGTATATACACCATATTGCCCCAAGTATTGTCCCCCCCCCCGTATATACACCATATTGCCCCAAGTATTGTCCCCCCCCGTATATACACTATATTGCCCCAAGTATTGTCCCCCCCCGTATATACACCATATTGCCCCATGTATTGTCCCCCCCCCTGTATATACACTATATTGCCCCAAGTATTGTCCCCCCCGTATATACACCATATTGCCCCAAGTATTGTTCCCGCCCCCCCGTATATACACCATATTGCCCCAAGTATTGTCCCCGCCCCCCGTATATACACCATATTGCCCCAAGTATTGTCCCCCCCGTATATACACCATATTGCCCCAAGTATTGTCCCCCCCCCCGTATATACACCATATTGCCCCAAGTATTGTCCCCGCCCCCCCGTATATACACCATATTGCCCCATGTATTGTCCCCCCCGTATATACACCATATTGCCCCATGTATTGTCCCCCCCCATATATACACCATATTGCCCCATGTATTCTCCCCCCCCCATATATACACTATATTGCCCCAAGTGTTAGGCCGCCTGCCTTTCCCCACACATGACCTTTAATGGCCCCCCAGTCTTGGTCCGTAGGGTTCAATATTGAGTTGGCCCCGCCCTTTGCAGCTATAACAGCTTCAACTCTTCTGGGAAGGCCGTCCACAAGGTTTAGGAGGGTGTCTATGGGAAGGTTGGACCATTCTTCCAGAAGCACATTTGTCAGGTCAGGCACTGATGTCGGGGGAGGAGGCCTGGCTCACAGTCTCCGCTCTAATTCATCCCAAAGGTGTTCTATGGGGTTGAGGTCAGGACTCTGTGCAGGACAGTCAAGTTCCTCCACCCCAAACTGGCTCCTCCATGTCTTTATGGACCTTGCTTTGTGCACTGGTGCGCAGTCATGTTGGAACAGGAAGGGGCCATCCCCAAACTCTTCCCACAAAGTTGGGAGCATGAAATTGTCCAAAATGTCACCTTAAGAGTTCCCTTCACTAGAACTAGGGGGCCAAAGCCCAACCCCTGAAAAACAACCCCCCACCATAATCCCCCCTCCACCAAACTTTACACTTGGCACAATGCAGTCAGGCAACTACCGTTCTCCTGGCCACCACCAAACCCAGACACATCCATCGGATTGCCAGACAGAGAAGCGTGATTGGTCACTCCAGAGAACACGCCTCCCCCTGCTCTAGAGTCCAGTGGCGGCGTGCTTTACACCACGGCATCCGACGCTTTGCATTGCACTTGGTGATGGAAGGCTTGGATGCAGCTGCTCGGCCATGGAAACCCATTCCATGGAGCTCTCTACGCACTGTTGTTGGGCTCATCTGAAGGCCACACCAAGTTTGGAGGTCTTTAGCTATTGACTCTGCAGACAGTTGGCGACTTCTGCGCACTGTGCGCTTCAGCATGCGCTGACCCCGCCCTGTCATGTGACGTGGCCTACCACTTGGTGGCTGAGTGGCTGTTGTTCCCAGTTGCTTCCACTTTGTTATAATCCCACTAACAGTTGAGCGTGGAATATTTAGTAGCCAGGAAATGTCCCGGATGGACTTATTGCCCAGGTGGCCACCTATCACGGGACCACGCTTGGAGTCACTGAGCTCCTGAGAGCGACCCATTCTTTCACCAATGTTTGTAGAAGCCGTCTGCATGCCTAGGGGGATGATTGTATACACCTGTGTCCATGGAGGGGATTGGAACACCGGAATCACATGATTGGGAGGGGATTGGAGCACCTGAATCACATGATATGGAGGGGATTGGAACACCTGAATCACATGATTGGGAGGGGATTGGAGCACCTGAATCACATGATATGGAGGGGATTGGAACACCTGAATCACATGATATGGAGGGGATTGGAACACCTGAGTCCAATGATTGGGAGGGGATTGGAACACCTGAATCACATGATATGGAGGGGATTGGAACACCTGAGTCCAATGATTGGGAGGGGATTGGAACACCTGAATCACATGATATGGAGGGGATTGGAACACCTGAATCACATGATATGGAGGGGATTGGAACACCTGAATCACATGATTGGGAGGGGATTGGAACACCTGAATCACATGATATGGAGGGGATTGGAACACCTGAATCACATGATTGGGAGGCCGGGGCCAATACTTTTGGCAGTAGTATGTATATATGTGATTCAGGTGTGCATGTTAACACTCTGCTTCCGGGGTCATGGCTTCCTGGACAGGGACTGTAATCTCTATGGCTTCTAGGGTCTAATAGTCCTGGGCTAAGCACCCTCCCCCATCTCCCATAAAATGACCGTCATTGAGAATGCAGAGGGAGGGCAAGTTCAACCAGAAATGTCCAATTCCAAACCAATAACTGACATTTCTGTGTTTGTTAAACATCTTAGGATTAACTCCATGCAACCCGCTGTGCCCATTATGAGGGGTTCCCACCATCCCTGTGCTGAGTTCCCGGGTCTGTACACCCGCTGTGCCCATTATGAGGGGTTCCCACCATCCCTGTGCTGAGTTCCCGGGTCTGTACACCCGCTGTGCCCATTATGAGGGGTTCCCACCATCCCTGTGCTGAGTTTCCAGGTCTGTACACCCGCTGTGCCCATTATGAGGGGTTCCCACCATCCCTGTGCTGAGTTCCCGGGTCTGTACACCCGCTGTGCCCATTATGAGGGGTTCCCACCATCCCTGTGCTGAGTTTCTGGGTCTGCAGGGTGACATGTGGTTGGTGTTGTGTTCTCCATGGTGACTGGAGCCGGGCGGATCCATGTCTATACATATAGGTGGAGATTTATGATTTGCAGTTTGTAGGGTGGAAGCTCCATAAAGGTGTATCTGGCAGCCATGATAAGGTGTCAGGAGGAAGGAAAGTAAATGAGAAGACAGAATGTGCCTAAAGGTGGAATGTGTGCAACTAACTGCAGAGTCGGTACACCCTTCCACAGCAGTACATGGAATCTCTCCATCGGTTTATCAGACTCAGGGTGTCAGGAGAGACCTCCATCGGTTTATAGGACTCGGGTGTCAGGAGAGACCTCCATCAGTTTATAAGGATGAGGGTGTCAAGAGAGACCTCCATCAGTTTATAAGGATGAGGGTGTCATAAACTGATGGAGGTCTCTCTTGACACCCTCATCCTTATAAACTGATGGAGGTCTCTCTTGACACCCTCATCCTTATAAACTGATGGAGGTCTCTCTTAAGGATGAGGGTGTCAAGAGAGACCTCCATCAGTTTATAAGGATGAGGTGTCAAGAGAGACCTCCATCAGTTTATAAGGGATGAGGGTGTCAGGAGAGACCTCCATCAGTTTATAAGGGTGAGGGTGTCAGGAGAGATCCATCAGTATATAAGGCTCAGG